>NW_027109908.1:123445-150189 GCF_000696795.3 Halyomorpha halys
AAAAGTCTCTTATGTTATAAAATTATATTATCTGTTAAATATTGAAGTTTTTAATTTCAACCCAAGCTATCTCCTGTATATTTGAAATTAGTTTAAAAACGATTATAAATTCATTTATTTTATTTTTAAATAATTTTTATTATTACAATATATATAAAAGTATAGTAAATTTTGAAAATATGAATAAAATAATATTTGCATTATTTAAGGCTCGATTATTGTTTTATTGGTTGTTTATTGTTTTATCTATATTTTTGATTATTAGACCTAATTTAACTAAATTTAGCTATTTATAAATTTATGTTTGGATTGGCAGCTAATTTTTACTTTCACTAACATAACAATATAATAAGGGGAAGTATTGGGATTGTCAAAAATTTAAATTTCAGATTTTGACAGAAATACACATTTTGAGGTCCCCTGAGTCCAAATAACCAAGTCTACCAAAATAGTCTTAATATCATCTAGGTCTTATCTTTATTAAAATAATTTAACAGGGCTTAAATGCCAAATATTCAAAAACTCTTCCTCTGAAATACCTTTAATTTTGTTAATTTGATAAAAATTACCAGTTCTGAATGTTAAAAATAATAAACAATAAATTAATAAAAAACATTAAGAAATTTAATGAATAAATAAAGGAGAAAATAGGAAAAATAAAGATGTGAATAACAACTTTGACTAAATTAGAAAACATTTCAATATCTTAACTTACCATTAATATTTTTGTGGTAAGATAGTCTGGGTGGTGGTCAATAAAGCTATTAAAATAGTAAAACAAAGCTATTTATTGTTAACCTACGTTTCACCCCACTTTGCAAGCCTTCGTCTGAGCTAAATGAAAAAACAAGATACAAACATTATAGAATTGACAAAACATTAAAATAAAAAACATTTAAAAAAAATTGTTATGCTTATAAACTAATTGCCAATGCTATGATGTTTGTATCTTATTTCATTTTATCTTAATGAAGCCCTGAAAAATGGGGCAAAACGTTGGTTAAAAATAAATAGTTTTATTTTACTATTTTGATACCTTTATTGACCGCTACCCGGACTATCTTCCTACAATATACTTTATAAGGTCAACTATCTTGTTCCAACATTAATTAATAAATTTGTTTCAAAATATCTACAAAATATTTTCTAAATTTTACAGGGTATGGAAGCGTAAGTAGAAGCAGGAAGGACAAAGTATATTGGTATTTCCAAGTTCAATAAAAATCAGATCCAGAGGATACTGGACAATTGTAAGATTCCTCCTGCCAGTCTTCAAAATGAATTGCACATCTACCTCCAGGAAAAAGAACTCGTGTCCTTCTGTCATAAAAATGAAATCACCGTAACGGCTTTCTCTGCCTTTGGTTCTCCAGGAACAAGGACTTGGAGCGAGGCTGCAAGGTGATTATTGTAAAGCATCGTAATTTAGTTACAAGTTGATGGCTGAGCTTCAACTTTGAGTGCTGAGCAATGTTGTGTATAATTACTTTTTTTTTTCTCATAGCCTCTAATTTTTATTGTCAAGAAGTAATTACCTTCTCGTAATCAAAGTCACAAATTCTATCAATTTTTAATTTTTAATGTTATGATTGAATAATTTTAGAGACGCTGCTATACCTCTTGAAGACCCTGTTATTACTGAAATAGCGAAGAAGTACAACAAACAGCCTTCACATATTCTGCTTAGGTATTTGATCGAATATGGCATTGCTGTAATTCCAAAAAGCTCCAATCCTACTAGAATAAAGCAAAATATAGATGTGAGTATTTATACCTTTTATTACTTTTTATTATTATAAAATATAAAGTTTGTTTATTAATTACATTATTTTGTAGTTATTTGATTTTGAACTTTCTAAAGAAGACTACGATAAGATCAGCAACCTAGACCGTGGAGAAAATGGAAGGATATTTGGCGCTGCTTTCTTTAAGAATTTCTTAGAACATCCAGAATATCCTTTCCCTAAATAATTTTTTCTATAATGCTCTGTTTCAAACTGGATACTGTGGAACCCTCGCAACAACATGCTCAGCCATCACAGCTTCCTACGTTATGTCCTTGTGATTATTTTACGGTATTAAATAAAAAATAGTTAGTTTTTAAAATTATCCTAATGTCAATTATAACAAGATTTGTATTTTGGTGTTTTTATTCAATTTTTTTTTTAAATTGTTTTAATAAAGTCTACCAATCAATTTCATTGGACAAGTATACTTATTTAGCATTAATTCATATAAATAGTTCTAATACTTATTTTACATTGAAATATGCATTACTAAAAATTATATTTTTTACTTTAAAATGTATTTTCTTCATGAATTGAGAAATAATTTGGCTTCCCTTAGCCAAATTCCTCCTTAGTTTTTATTTTTGAAAAATAACAAACACATTTTTCAGGCTTAGTTTTTTTTAGGCTGTTATTATGAAAAAAAAAAAATTCAAACCCTTTCTTTGTAGAAAATAGTTCTATTCAAAAAACTTGGTCTCCTCTACTCTTAATTTTTTTTAATAAAAGGAAGATGCCATCAATAACTCAAATAATAAATGAAATATTAATTATAAGCCAACATTTCACCCCAATTTGCTGGGCTTCATCAGGACTAAAAAACTAAAATAATGTAACATAGTAAGTGAATAAGATAACATGAAATAAAAGTAAAATAAAGTATGGCTTGAAATGATGTAAAATTTTATATAAAAACGAACAAAGTAAATTAAAGAAAATAAAGGATTAAAAAAGTATTATACATATTGTAATATGCTCTTTTTACTAATAAAAATTAATATTAATAATTATATATAGGAAGATGGTCAGGGTTGCGGTCACAAGTAAAACAAAATAGTTTACAACTATTTTGTTTCACTTGTGACCGCAACCCTGACCATCTTCCTATATATCAATTTTTACGGTCAACTATACATACATATATATTATTAATTATACCATTCATGTCCAGAACATATCTAAGCTATATACACTTTAATATCCTCTTTTTGTGTAAATAGTATATTTTTAAGTATAAAGGGCTTTTAATATGTTTTTATTTTATTTATCGTTTCAATATTGTTCATTTGCCTTGTTAAACCAAAAAGAAACCTAACCGATTTTTTTCAATCAAATATGGAGTGGTAAAATCATTATTCAAAACAAAGAAGATGGCGGGGTGTCTTGCCAAAGATCGTTGAATCGCTGTCCTGTTGAGCAGATTCAAATATTTTAAAAACTTTATTTTAACTTCCCATTATAACTGAAATAACAGTTCATTAAGGAAAAAAATAGAAGTTAAGAATAAGTATTAAAGAAAATTATTCATAAAGGAAATCATAAGAAAAAACTCAAAACCGTAGTGCTACAATCGATGTTGAGAACAAACACCTAAAGAAGGGGAAGGAAGAAAACTAGGTTTTTGGAATCTTTCGTTGCTTAGGTATGGGTGGGGAATGATGTTTTCTGAATGAAGAGGTATCTCATCATCTTTTGTCTAGCTCAAGGATGGACATCTTGAAAAAGAGGATATCCGAAGAGTCACTCAAGAAGAATAAGGGACTCCTTGTTTGGATCGCCAAACAACACACTTAGGTGGATGGGAAGTGAATAAAAAACTGCTAGGGGACCAATGCTTTGTTTTATTAGTGTTTGTTTACTGAAAGATTGCCATCAGTGTTAGTTTGTTGAGAAAATTATCAAAAGAAGATTCTAAGAAATTGGTTAGTTTTGTTCTACCTAAAATTAAATACATTTGTAAAAGAGATATTAATTTGATTAAGTGTTATTGGTAAAAATTTGTTTGTTATGATTGCCTAGAAACCCGCCCTGAGATAAAGAGTCTAAAATGTTATAAAATTTAAATAAAAATCTACTATATTTAATTTGGACCCAAGCTACACTTAAGATATGAAATTAGTTAAAACTATATTAAATTCCATTTATTTTATTTTAAATAATTTTTTGATTATTTCAATATAATGAAAATGGATATCATAAAAATTGAAAATATAGATCTTTTTCTCTGTCTCTTAGTGTGTACTGTATTTTTTAAATATAGTTTTTTTTTATTTTCGTTTTCATTATATGTCTAATACTTTTTTTGTAATTCTTGTTTATTTATACATCTTATTTTTATTATCTGTAATTTACTTTGTTCATTTTTATATAATTTTTCACATATTTTACATCTTTTTGAGCCATACTTTAGTTTACTTTTATTGTTTCTTGTTCAATTACTTTGTTACATTATTTTAGCTGTTTGTATCTTTTTTAGCCCTGATGAATAGTTTATTCACTATTTGAGTTCTTTTGAGCTCACCTGGACTATCCTCCTTTTTATATCTAAAATATTCATATTTTTACTTACATTTCCCCTACTAACAATAAATACCACTAAATTCTTACTATATGTTATTTATACTTATTATTACTGTGTAAATAACTTGACCACATTTTATTTGTTCCTTCTATTGATAACACACAATCAATTAACAATCATCCAATTTGATTTTTTGTTATTTTATTTACAGCTTTACTAGTTTTATTGTTTGTTTGTTTGTTTAATTTATAACTGAAAATGTACTTGCTGATTAATATACAAATAAGATAAAAAGTTATTAAAAGCCTCAGCTGCTCACACTCTCATCCCCTCTCCTTTCTCATAGTATTTTTCCTGTTCTGATTGTTGTTGCAGGGTGAGTAATCTAACCAAAGTTAATTCTCAAGTTTTGAATTGATAATCTCATTATATAATTTTATTTGGGTTTATTAATTTGAATATTATATATAACAGTTACACATACGAATCCTAATTAATCGGACCTGAACTTTGTAAAGTAACTTCTTTCAAAAAAGTGGTAAACAGTAATTATCGAAATATGCCAGCTTCATCGGGCGTAGTTGAGGTAATAGTTTAAGCAAATGCTAATAGAGAGCAGCACTTTACAAAGCAAATTATAGTTCCAGGAAATGCCACGAGGTGCCAACACAATCTTACAATAGAATGTTGTTTTAAACAATATTCAAATATTTTAAACAAGCTTTATTTTTGCTTCTATTATATTCAAATATTATTTTAAAGTCTGTTTTTCAAATAACGTCATTTATTTGGTTTTTATTTATGCCAGACCCTAAATTAGATGAAATACTGATGCTAATATCTGGTTAAAATGTATGAAAGAGCTCCAAAAAGAAAATTAATTATAGAATTGGTAGAATATCAATTTTAATGTTTGTTTCACTGTTTATTTATTCTTCAATTCCCAACAAATTTGTTATATTTTTATTAAAGGACGATAGCCTGTCTGTGTGTAGTAAAAAAAAAATCATAAAGAGCCTGCAATAAACAATAAATTAAAATTTCCAATCTGACCCATAGTGTCAAAAAGAGGTTTAGTCCATGATGGTTTACTCAGTAGTCTCCAGAATACCACAGCTTCAGAACACCTTTAAAGGTGTTTAAAATGAATTCATTTTTGGTTTTGGTTTTGAATTTGTGGTAGTACTTTTTATTTATTTATAATTATTTTTTTTTTTGAGAAAAGAAATAAAAGAGGAAATTGTACTTTCTTTAATGTTTATGTTATTCATAAACACAATGGTTTATTAATATATTGCTCGATATTAAATTTAATTTCTTTGCTCTTCTCTTTAAAAAGATGAGGATAATGATACGTTTAACTAGTAAAGGATTTAATTACTTGATTGAGTTTGACTAATGTCCATTATACTTTATTTACTTCAAAAGTGTACAACAATCTCTTATTACACTTAATATTTTATAAAATTTAGGAGTATTAAGTATTTTTGTTTATTTGGAATTGAGAATTATTTATAAAAATTAGTAATTCATATTTTAACAGTTGCTATTATTATTTATATTAGAGTTGAATTTTGTTTTTATAAATTAAAGGTTTGAATACTGAAGAGGATATGTGTTATATATTTTTTAATCTGTTTTGAGTCTCGATGATGATTTACAGTATAGTTTGGGATGATAGTAGATAAAAAACAAAATGTAATATATTGTATGTTTTATTGAACCTGACAAAAAATATCTTGAATTTATTATACTTGATTTACTCCTTATCAATTTTCTGGTTGTACTAGATAATTTTTTTATTCTTTTTAAGTACAAATCTAGATGGAAAAGGAACTACTGGAGTTAGTTTTAAGGAGACATTGCAAAGCTTCATCCATTGATTCTATCCTGGATTTGAAAGTTTCTCCTGGAGCTAAAGATCATGAAGGATGGCTTTCAACAGTGACAAGATTTACTATGAAAGTGGTCTTGAAAAATGGAAGGTTAGCTACCAAGAGGCTTATCATGAAGTTTGCACAATGTCGAGACAAAGAGTCAAGTGAATTTATCAAAGATTACAATGTCTTCAAGATTGAAACAATGGTAAGTTGGCTAATATTTTATGTCTCATTAATAAAATTAATATTAATATCTTATAATTTTGGAAAATATCTAAACTAAAAATCTTGGTAGAAAGCTAGGATTTTAGTTCTGTTGGTTGATGCTACTCATAACAATAGATATTCTTTGGGGTCAATGTACCATCAATATTAATAACAAACAGATTTTTTTTTTTCAACTTTATTAATTGAGCGTAAGTAAATGTTCAAAATAAACCATTATGATGTTTTAAATAATTTTCATTATATATCAGTTTTGTTGCATATATGAATGCTTTAATGTGATATCCATTTCTAGTTTGCCTATACAAAGTACTGCCTTTTCAAGTCCACTAATCTAAGGCAATGGATGTCACCTATCAATCACCTGGTGCAATATAAATTAAAATTTTACAAAAATTATTTTTACATTTTAAAATGTTAATGTAGAAATTACAAGAAGATAAATAGTGTGAGACTATAAGGATATTTTTATTCTTACGTTTTATTGAAATGTTTTGTTTTCAGATGTATAAAACAGTTCTTGAAGAAATGGAATATTTGATGGAAGAATTTGAAGACACCGATGGTGTTTTATGGTGCAAATTAGTTCATCACATTCCTTATTCTTGTTTGATTTTGGAAGACTTGAAGGTATTATGGCAAAGTCATATGTTAAATATTTATAAGTATGTGTATGATAAATAGCATAAATAAGAAATTAAGGGAAATCAAAGTGACGTCTCCCCTTGGAAATCATCAACTAGAAGAGTGCGCATAGAAGAGGTGATTTCAACGTGCCTTCGAATAGACATATATGCCTGACCCACAGTTATCTTATGGCCCACGATTCTCTACTTATATGCCAAACTTGTGGAACAGGACTTACTGTTAAACACATTTTGACAATGCCGAACATATAACTCCCTTAAATCTTTATATGATATACCAACGGATCTCCATTCCGTCTTGCAGGAAAAAAACAAACTGTGGATAAACTTTTTGAGTTTCTCCATCATCCCAAGCTCTACCATAAAATTTAATCAAATTTTACCACAGGTCCTTGTATTCCAATAGTTTCACACTTCAATATAATTGTAGCCATTAATCCGGACCCTTGCCCCAGTTCAGTATGTCGTCAAGGGTACAGACTAAAAATCCTAAATTAGAAGTCTATTCTTTGCTATTTCGGAAATTAAGGCAATAATGTCCCATATTTGGTTGGTGCCTTAAAATAATTTAAAAAAAAAATAGCATATATGTTTTTGTGTTGTTCTGCTATTGAAATTTCATATATTTTGGAATTATAATACAAGTATGCTGGGTTAATATCAGCAAAGAGAATTATAATTTTCGAAGTGCCCACAAATTGTTATGAAAAACCTTTTTTCTTTTCTTTTTGTTGTTCTTTTATTTTTAATTTAGAATAAGAATTTATTATTATTTTTTTTTTACTGATATATTTCATATTGTTTATATTGTATGAACTAAGTTATTTTTATTTTGTTGTTGAAACAAATGATTATTTTTTATATAGCCTAAATAATTCATAACAATAAAAATCTTTAGATGTGAGTATCCCCTAAACAAAGCATTAATAGACCTTCATAGGAAATTGTTTTGGAATCCTTAATTCATATTTTCAATTAGGACACTTAACACTGCAACACCCTTTATAGTCATGGGGGTACCCAGGATCAAAACTAGGGCAGGAGGGCAAGCCATAGTTTATCAGGTTGTGACATTTCAGCACAGAAAATGTGAATGAATCCAAATTTTATGAAAATTATTTCTAATTATAGATGTATTATAATTTTAACTTTATTATTTTTTTCAATTATTTGCTTGAAAAAAAATTAATATTTATGAAATTAATAATTTGTTCGACTTCTAAGAGGGGGAGGGATAGCTGCCCCCCTCTGGGTATGCCCATGGTCACTATCAATTAAATAATTTAGAGACTATGCTTTTTAGGCTTCTGATTTCTGAATGTACTTTGTTCTGATTCATTAGGCTTCTGGATTTGACATGCTTGATAGACAATCATTTCTTGACTTAGATTCAGCACTATTGGCAGCTCATTCCCTCGGAAGGTATCATGGAATGAGTAAAAAACTAGAAGAGAGAGGCCTGATTTCTAAGGATGACTATAAAGCATGGTTTGTCTTTGAAGACATTGAAATGCAGAAATCATGGTTGCTTAATATAAATGTTTTGATAGAAGCAGTTAAGAAAGATTGGGACAGTTCTTGGTAAGAAATCGAAAATTAACTAATTATGATGTTCAGGTTAAAATTTTATTCAATAAAAATAATGGAAAATATTATTACTTTCACTTACCACTATATGAAATACATAGTAAGGGGAAGTATTATGATCGTGCAAAATTTTTAATTTTTATTTTCGACAGTTATACACGTTTTGAGGTGTCCTTAGTCCAAATAAATGAATTTGTCAAAATGGTGTTGGTGTCCACACGAACAGCCTAGACCAGAAACAAAAAATTGTACAGGTATAAGCCTGGGATGTTATGGCACTTTTGTGCTGAAATGGACTTACGAAAATTTCCCTTTATATTAATGAATTTCCAAAAAAAAAAAAGGCATAATGATTTTAATTTAACTTGTTTTATGAATGAAAAATTTAATAGTTTTTATTATCAGCTAAGCTTTATCCTCTTTGAAATAGTCTGACAGGACTTAAACAAATTTTCAATATAGCTTCCTCTATAGTACCTTTACTTTTGGTTATCTGGTATTATTAACCACCTCTCATTATCAGCGGTAATTAAAAAATAAATAGTATGAACTATAAATGAGAACAAACCGGCAGGTAGTGTAGTGTACCTGGGTATCATCCTTGAAAGACACCTGATACTAGTTCACCACTGCCATATGAAAATAAAGCTGGTTAGGATTGGTCCAAGGCTTACAGGCTCAATCACCTGCTAACATCTCCTAACATTTTCTATCTCGCACTAACCCATTTTTTCAGACATTAACACCAATAGAACACATACAAAAGTGACAAACATACATAAACTGTCTCAGACTGAGGACTACTAACATCACAAAACCTCTTGTTAGCCCCGTCATCAGACTGAGGTCTACTAACATCACAAAACCTCTCGTTAGCCCCGTCATCAGACTGAGGTCTACTAACATCACAAAACCTCTCGTTAGCCCCGTCATCAGACTGAGGTCTACTAACATCACAAAACCTCTCGTTAGCCCCGTCATCAGACTGAGGTCTACTAACATCACAAAACCTCTCGTTAGCCCCGTCATCAGACAGCGGACTCAATCCACTTTTCCAACTTCCAGTCTTTTTGTATCCCTTTTCTCATTCGCCTCTTAAAATGCATCTCAAATGCAGTACAAGAGATTCCACCCATTTTTGTTACTCCTCATCTATCAAACCCTATACACCCATGGGGATTAGAAAGGAAAATAAAAACTTTATAATTATCTAAAGAAGAAAAAAGTTACCTCAATGAAACACAAAAACTTAAGTCTCTAACTTCAATTTACTTTCTATTACACTTTATGACTTAATATGTTAGGCATTGATTTTTCTAAACTCATAAGCTTTCCAATGGTACATTTTAAATCTATACTTCTTGTATTTCTGGAATTTTCTTTATCATCCTGAAAAAATATTGCTTCTTTGGTTAATAATCCAATTTCTATTCAAAGTAGAAGGTTAGTGAAAGTTGAGTGATCTATGCACCACTCCAGATTTTTTAAATTAATTTATAGGCTACATTCTATTAACCATTGGCCATTCTTTCCTTCTTTAATCTATCTAATTATTTCTTAATATTTAAATCTATTGATTTATAATTTCCCCCCAACAAAAATGTTTAGAATGGAAATTTTTAGGTACAGTTAATTCATTTAAATTACATATTACAGGGAACCTATAGTTGATAGAATTAAATTTAAAAATGAAACATTTCATGAGAAATTGAAGAAGTTAGGAGAAGTGAATGAATCAAAATTTAATCTTCTAAACCATGGTGATTGTCATAAGAATAATATCATGTTAAAATATGACTGGGAAGGAAAACCTGTGGCTTTAAGGTAATTATAGTTATTATTATAATTAATATAATATTATCTTGATATTCTGAAAAGTAATTGTTAGTATGTATAATTAACACTTGAACCCCAGTTGACAATAAATTATTGTCAAGCCGTGCACAATTTGCATTTGACGAATGAAAGACGAATTAAAGGCCCAAGTGAAATAAATATGATAACTTAGAGAAGATTGACTTTAAATACACAGGACTGTCACTATAAGATGAATAAAGGGGATGTAAAACTACTTGCCTTATAGGGAAACCTACAGGATAGCAGGGGCAGAAAAATATTGGAAAAACTATACATTTATTTTATTTATGTAATAAAGATGCCAAATGAAAAAAGGTTGCAAAAATTTAACATAGGTCAATGAAATAAAAATCATTTTACTAAAGAAGAAAACAATCTAAATATAGTATTTAGTACATGTGTAATGTGATTTTTATTCAAAATCTTTATAAAAATTGACAAATCCTTAATTTATAAAGGCAAATTATGAATGAAATTACAGGCTTAATATTTTAAAGGTTGTAGCTATTACATATGTGCTGTATTAAAAAAAATTATAAACCCTTAGATTGGCTTCCTAGAATAAATATATTGTATTTTAAAATAAAATATGTATCTGGTTATATCAAATCATGTACTTTTATTTTTAACATTTATTGAAATGATTCCATTAAATATTTATTGCTTGAAGCAGTAATTTTTGAATTTATTCAATTTTGAATTTAAGTATGAAAATGACTTTATTTTCAGATTTATAGACTTCCAGCTACCTCATTACGGCTCTCCTTGTTGCGATCTTACATTCTTGTTGTACTTGGGTGTCGACCCTTTCATTAGAAGAGAACACTACAATAAATTAGTGGAGGTTTATTATGCTTCACTCTTGAGAAGTCTTGAACGGTTCCAGTACGAGGGAAAGAAACCCACCTTAGAAGAGATGAAGGAAGATATGGAGATATTCTCATTTTTTGGGCTAAGCCTTGTTCTGTTTGCTTACCCGGTTATGTTTGCCTCCAAAGACATTCCTTTGTTCGGTGTTGATGAAACTGAAAAGAACAGTGTAGGAACTATAGATCCTGAACGATATACATCCGAGTCTTTTAAAAAAAAATTAAGCCCAGATCTTAATACATTTGTTCAAAGATTTTTTAAATAACTTCATGTATGTACTTCTTTCTAATTAAAGTAGATATTAATTTGTTTAAATATCTTCATACTATATGTTATGCACAAGAATGCATGTGATTCTTTATAAAGCTTTCATTTATATCTTTATGAAGCTATTAGATTCATTTTTTATTTACTTTGTTAAATATTTAAACATTTTATTATAATTTATAATAAACATTTTAGGCATCACTATGTGAAACTAAATTTGTAATATTTCTACTACATTTGTTTACAATTGTTATCCCTATAACTAATTTAATTTCACAATTTTGATTGGAGCTCAATAGATTTAATTAGTATTTTCAGTTTATTTTTATTTCTGTAGAATTTTTAATTATTGTTCAAAAATTGTTAGTTATTAAATTAATCTAATAAACTTTAATTAAGGTATTTATACTTTATTGCATCACTTATTAAATTTTAATTTATTAACATCTGTCGTATTAGAAATAATACTTACAATCTTTTTCAATTGAATTGTTATTTAAGATGGTAGCAAACACTTATAAGTTATTTTACTTTAACAGCGGCTTGAACACAGAAAAGATTTCTTCATGAACTAAGGATGTTTGCTAAAACAGTTTTCGAATGGTTTCAAAGATGTCACAGTATTGATAGAAATTTTCCTCTGATTGACAAACTGCATTCTTAAGTATATCTATGTTAAATTTTGTTTTCAGAAATTTTAATGTTTGTTGATAATTGGGTGCTTTTACTATGGGTGCAATAGAATGAAATAATAATTCAAACATTCTTTATCAAATGTCTGTATATCCACGTTTGAAAAAATATTTTGGAGGAATCTCATGTACATAAGTCAACATTTTATTGAAAATATTGATTTTTAAAACCTAATTCCCAGATTAAATTTAAGTTTAAAATAATCTTAATATTTTTAAACGTCTAATTTTTATTTGTCAAAAAAAATATTTATTTATGATAAATGGATGTATTTGACACAATGCTCCTCAGCTATGGTTGTCTTGTTAAATATATATATTAAAAAACAAAATAAATAGATCATAATTATACAAGAGAATCATAAAACTTAAATTAAATAAAAGTAAAAACTAATTTATGAATAAATAAATTATATATAATCAATCATCTTATTTTAGCTTTTTTAAAAATAACAATAAAATATCATCTCCACAATCACAATAAAATATAAAAGTAGTCTAAATATGTAAATATTTACAATTAGTGTGCAGAGATGAAAAGAGTCTATATACAATTAATAGGGAATGGGCGGATAGGAGGTAGTGAATTAGACACAATTTGAATTTGAAAAGAATAATTCAGTAATGGATGGAGAAAAGAATTGAATTTCGGAGATTCTAAGATCAGATAAGGAATGATTATGACAAAGGAATGATACGGTAAGTTGAATCAAGCTCTATATCTATAATTAGATGGCAAAATGTTATAAATATCTTTTGAATCTCTTTGAGATTAAAAAAAAAACAAAAAATATTGCCAGCTAGTGTTTTGTGAATTTGTCTTAAGGAACAAAGCTTTAAAAATTAACTACTTTGAAAATAATGAAGGAGGTTCCAGTACATGAAAAACCTTTGTTTCAAGGAAAAGTAATTTATAACACTTTGCTCTTTGAGAAGATATATAGCTGATTGGTGGGAATAGATAAAGGATTTAAATTGAAGATTGGTTATTATTCCAGGAGGGCGCAGCAAGATCAATCTCACTCTAGTCTACAATTTGTTCCCAATAACTGAATAATTGAACTTTATTCTGGGTTACTTGGTTTCCTATGTATAACAAATTGGGAAATTTCTACAGTATCTGTCTGGCTACATTAAATAATGTTCAGTAAAATTAAATAAAACTATAGTAATAACTATATACATTTAAAAATGAACAAAAGATACATATTTATGCAAGTGTGAATTGATATTTCTTATTTACAAGTTTAGAGAAGACTGATAATCAAGAAAGTCTCCACCAGCCGGAATGGTCCCTCCCCATTCTCTGTTAGCTCCCCGGCTATCACGCCACTCATGTACAAACCGCCTTCAGCGGACAATGTTTTCCTCATCTTATAATGCCATCAGGCAAAACAAGATAAAATGTAAATATGTGTATGTATAATTTTTCCTAGGTTAAGTAATATATAATTGTAATTGATTGAGAATAAATAAATAGGAGGTTAGAAAAAAAAATCAAGAAGGTGGATACATAATTGATGTTTAAGTTAAAGAGGGAGCTTTAAGAATGGATATGGGTAAGGAATTCCAAAATAAGGTAGTTCAAATGGGGAGGGATGTACAAATAGGTAGGTTGAGATCTTGTGTTTAACTGGTTAATGGATAAACACAGAGTGAAGAGGTCAATTACTTATAAAAGTTTTATGGTTCTTAAGGATTGGAATATGAATGTACCAAGAAAGTATTGTATGATATTGGGATAGAGCCAACTTTGCTCGAAATAATAGAGAGAGAAGGAGAATGTCTGGGTATTCTCAAGATGAATTTTATGAAGCATTAATTTTTTCAGCATCATTTCTTCTTTTTAGATATTCCTCCAATAGGCATATACCAAGCATTGGTAGTCATAATGTGGGAGAATACTAGAAGCTGACAGGTACTTTAGGGAAATGAATAACAGAATCTTAGTAGCCCTTTAAGGATTGAGATGGTATCATTTCAGTAATGTATATCAGTAAGTATTAAGCTACCTCAACAGTATGTGCTCTTTGGATAATCTTTTTATACAGTTGGTGTGAAGCATACTTGTTCTTGTCTGTATTCATATGAACTTATCTGTTTCTGATCAAAAGATGTCTGAATTGGCAAAACGTTGGAGACCAGTAATTTACTGCTATTTCAGATTTAAGGCAATATTTTTATAAATTCCTAAGGAATACCTTACTAAAGATTTCCTTTCAGTTCACAACTTTGTAACCCCTTAATTAAAATTTTTGTTTTTAACCGGTTTTAGACTTTTCATTGCAAAAAAAAAAAATAGTTTCTAAAGAATTTTTATAAATAAAAGAAGGATTTACCGAACAAAAAATTAAGGTGTTGTTTTGGAATCTTCCAATTATTTTCAAGCAGAAATATGATAAAACTAAAAATCTACATAAGGTTCTGTTTGTTTTGGTAGAACTCCCCAGTCTTCTTTGATTAAATCTGCTGCCTTTTCCCCTATCATGTAGCAGGGTGTCATCGTATGGATGCCTGGCAACGTCGGCATGATAGAGGCGTCTGCGACTCGGAGTCCTGCCAACCCGTGGACCCTCAGCCTAGGATCGACCACCGACGAGAAGGGGTCCGGACCCATCCGACAGGTGCCGCACTGGTGATGGAACTGCACCGTGAGTGATCTTGCCGCACACTCCCAGTACTCATCACTATTGAACTCAAAGTGTTGACAGCCATAAACCGGAGTCGTGTAAAGCATCGCCCCGATCTCCTTGAAAATTCTAGTCTCAGCTACTCTTATGGCTTCTCTGACCCCTTCAACTAATGCTGCGGCATCGTATGGATCAGTTAAGAAATTTCCGTCAATGATGAGTGGATCTCGAGGATTTAAACTTCGCAGTCTGACGCATCCCCTGCTTTTAGGGTACATTAACATAGGCGCGATAGTGAATCCGTGTTGGTAGAGGATCGGTCCAAATGTTTTATCGAAAACTTCCTGAGAAAGGTTTCTACTTCGGCGAAAAAACGCTCCTCCATCTCCAGCAACAGTCGCAGCAAAAGTTATCAACTCGATGTCAGGTCTCTCGTCTGTAGCATACTTAGTCTGAATATAGCCTAATGTCTCTGCTATGTTACTTGAATAGAGTCCCTGCTCTCCTTTGATCCACTGAAGAAAATCATTTTTAAGTCCACTTAATAATCTCTGAAGTACAACACTGTCTGTTGTTCCAATCAAAAATGTAACAGGAGTCCCTGGATGCTCCTGCAGGTTGAATCCTACAGGAAGATCTGCAACAAGCGGAATTCCTAGTTCATGCAGATGCTGTGCAGGACCAATTCCAGACAACATTAGTAATTTAGGAGATCCAAAAGCTCCGCCTGAAACAATTACTTCATTTTTCGCTCGCACTGTTCTATGCTTGTCGTTTTTTATGAATTCAACGCCATATACTCTTCTTGTTTCTAGATCTGTGAGTAACTTAGTAACGAAGGCGTTTTTAACAACATGAAGGTTAGGCCGAGATCTCACTGGAAGGAGATAAGCGGATGCAGCACTGTGTCGTTTTACGCCTTTAATAGTTGCTTGTGTACGCGCAAATCCAACCTGCGTGTTGGGATCGTTGTAATCTATGATATCGTAGCCTAATTCCTGACCAGCAATCAAAAATCGCCTTCCGATTTCAGTTAAAAAAGGATATTGAATGTGGACCGGCCCCGTTGTCGAGTGGTAAGGCGATCCCGCATATTCAGGTATAGACATGTTTTCGAGTTTTCGGAAGTAAGGAAGGAGTTCTGCAAAGGACCATCCGGGGTTACCCTGTTCCGCCCATTCGTCGTAATCACGTGGAAGTCCTCTGGTATTTATCATCGCATTCAGCAATGTAGCTCCCCCAACGCCATTCCCAGAAGGCCAATGGCATATTCCGTCCACGAGTCCCAAGCAGGCTGTCACTAACCTTTCGACATCGTAGTTCACAGAAAAATTTCCAAGGACGGTGAATTCGTTTAAGAAGGGTATGTCATCGTAAATGTTTCCCTCAAGTCCAGTTTCAAGGACTAAAACTTTCCAATGAGGAATCTCCGTTAATCGGTTTGCTATACTTGATCCAGCAGGACCTGATCCCACAATAATGAAGTCGTACTCTGGAAGGATTGGAAGGTTGTCCAAGAAGACATTTTCTCTAAATGGAATGCTCTGTTGCAAGTACAACTTTTGTATTTTATCAATAAAAGATTGTTTCCCAAATGCAAGACTAAGTCCGAGTAACAGCACTAGTATGAACTTCATTTAGCAATTCTGAAAAAAAAAAAAAAATATGTAAATTAAAACAAAAATTTTATTTCATCAGAACTCTTAAGAACAATAGTATCAAATTACTGAAACAAACATTCAGCAGGAACAAGCTATAAGTATCGAATTTTTGGAATTCGGTTTACCTTTTCTTTACTTTTTTTTGTCATCTATAAAAAGTCTAGTATTAATACTTTTATTGAAAGTATCGATACTTCTGATACTGCCAGAGTATCGATGCTTTACATTCGATATTATCGTGTATCGATACTTCAGTTAAAGTATCATCGGAAAGAGTATCGATACTTAAGTGGTATAGTGACGTCACTTGTCATGGTAATGTCTAATGTTCCCAACCGAATGAATATTATTAAAATTACAATGACTATATTATTATTTAAGTAAGTCTTTGAGAGCACAAGTGATGCAAGTCATTTGGTTCTTATCAAAATTTATTTTCATTAACAAAGTTATTTATTTAATTAATGAGTGCATATAGTTCAAATAAATATGTTTATGACTGATTGCTTTCAACATAAAAAAAAAAGATTTATTCCTTCCTAAAGCCTTTATACAGCATTTTCCTTACCTCCTAAATTTTATTAAAACTATTACAAATATATAGAACTTAAAGGTAGGAATATATACTAAATATAATATATCTTTGTTTGCCTTACGGCATTATAAGAAGTATAGGCTTGGTCCGCTGAAGGCGGTATTTACATGAGTGGCTGTGCTGCCAGGGGCTAACGAGAAATGGGGAGGGGCCATTCCGGCTGGTTGTGTTGAGGTGTGGGTGACTTCAGGCTGCAGAGCCAGAAGTCCTTCCCTCGGCGAGGACGTCGACCAAGGGGACCGTGCTTTGCCACCTCCCAGGTCTTGGGGGAGGGGTTATTTCTCGGAATAGGGGATTTGCACAGGCTTTCAGCCCATCAAAGAATTTGATGTGCCTACGGCCTATGAATTCCGGCACAGAAGGGAGTTTGAGCTCCTCTCTGATAGCACTATTCCTGGCCCTTTGGAGTGAGGTTCCTCTGACTATTCGCCGAAGGAGGGAATTCTGGAAGCTCTGCAGTTGGTTTAACGTGGTCCGGAAGAGGTGCCGCATGAGTGGACGGGCATGGAGAAGGGTCGGACGTATGACGGCCTTGTAGATCTGCAGCTTGAGGCGGAGTGAGATCTGCTGTGAGGTAAGCAGGTGGTAGAGTCTATACGACTTCTGGCGTGCTTGCTTGAGCCTCTTCCTAGCGTGATAAGAGAAGGTGAGGTGCCTGTCGAGAGTCACGCCGAGGTAGAGGATGCTAGTAGAGAGTCTCCGACCTTCACCATCCACGACGAACTGCTGGGGTAGTCTGCTCTTGTTCTTCTGGAAGGACATGACGATGGCATCCGTCTTCGACGGATTAACCTTGATCCCGTCCTTCTTCAGGGCAGCTACTATGGTGGCAGAGGCAGTCTGTGCATGGAGTAGGGCCTGGCTCTCAAGCTCGAAGCGTAAACGCCGATGTCGTCGGCATAGGCTGCTACCACTGCATCCCGATGCTTGATGGCGACTACTGGTGCCGTGAAAACGACGAACAGTAGGGGTCCAAGCACCGAGCCTTGAGGTACTCCGCAGGTGGTGGGGACTGGAGGCGACAGGTCTTCACCGACTCTTACGACGAATGATCGTCCGCTTAGGTAGTTTCTGACCAGTCGGGATAGGGCGGTGGGGAACTTGAACTCCTCCAGTCTGCGGAGTAGTAGCGGGTATTCGAGACCTTACAATTTTAGCGTACTCTTGCCTCTGGGCTATTAAACGCCATCAAGTGGTAGTGCATGTAAGACGTTAACTTTCTGTAAATCAGCAGATTCTATTAGAATCTTTATTAATTCAAATGCTACATTTATATATATTACAATGTCTTATAGGGTTGTTACATGTTGCAATTAAGGTGTTTACAATGAATAGTACAGTCATATTAATATATGACTTTTGCTTGTCGCCAGTAGTAGTTCCTGTGTTAGCTGGTAGGTAGCGGTTTCGGTGGCTGTAATAGTTACAGTGTAGGCCAGCAGGTAGTGAGTCGCTACAAATCATTTCTCATTTTTATTACTAATGAAAAATGGATAAATATAAACTATGAAAATATTTAGTAATTAACAAAAATATATTTTACAGGTTGAAAATAAATTTCCGAACATATTAGTGTTACTTTATACTTGTTATAGTTCGTTGGACCCCCAAAATTTTTGAAAATATCATATTAAAAATTTAAATTCGTTGAAGGTAGTAGAGAATGACGAAGAACGTACTAATGAATAATCTCTTATAGTAAGTGTTAGATTAAGTGGGCGCCTGTGCAGTTCAATCTTTTAACTGTTCCCATGTCGACGTAGTTATTTAATATTTTTTTTATTTTACTTAACCTTTATTTGAACCTTTCATTTGATGGAATACCTAACTACATAAAATTATTTAAAGTATTTTCAATAACTATTCATCATTGAATGAATGGCCAAGAGCAAAATGTATAATATTAGTTTATTGTTATATTTTTTATATTTCTGTCTTATACTCTTGCAATGCAAAGATTATAAAATTTTGGAACGAGAAATATTACTTAAATAAAAAAAAATTTATCCATTTTAGTCTCAAAACATTTTTTATTCTTTTATATTTCCGACGTTTCAGCCATCTTCATGTACAATCTTAATACAATTTTGGAACTATATCATTTTTAAAAAACAACTTTATGCAGGCTATTCTGCCAGGTCATTTACATATATCAGCCCACAAATTAGCCTAATTAGTCAATTGTTCAGATTAAATTAAAAATTAAAATTATTTATCAGTCAACTTTCTTTGTTATAATTCATCACAAATTTATAACAAAGAAAGTTAACTGTGATAACTCATTTTAATTTTTAATTTAATGAGTGAACAAATGACTAATTAGGTAATTTGTGGACTGATATATGTAAGTGACCTGGCAGAATAGACTGCATAAAGTTGTTTTTTTAAAATGATTTGGTTCTAAAATTGTATTAATATTTGCCCTTGAAGATGGGTGACTTGGCCAAAACGTTTCACATGATTGGAAAAACTTCTTAGGTCAATTATCCTTTCCTACTAAATTTCAGGGATTAGAGCTCCGCGCGGTATTATTCAAATAAAAACACTAATTCACACAAAGTCATACAGCATAAAAAACGAACAATATGATCTCTCTTCAACAGTAGGAAGAAAACTGAAGTGGCATTAATCCATTAATACACCTGACAATAGAAAAACAAACATTGAGTTTATAATTATTCAAAGCATAAACAAGATTTATTTACAAAATCTGATGTTCATAAATTATCAAACAGATCAATGGCCATTTAAAGCTTCTTGCCAATCTATTAACATAAAAAGATGTCTAAAAACATTATTGTGCTTCGAATTTACTTTTAAATTTTATAAATAATTTAATTTTATGCGTCGAGTTTGTATTTTTTTTACAGGACTGTATAACTAATTAGTCCAAAGATCGACTAATAGGTATGATAATATGATAATATAATATATGATGATATGTAATATATGATCATATATAATGAAAAAAATAAATGTAGATAGGAAATAAAGAAACAGTTAAAAAAAAAAAATAATAATGAAGTAACAGAAGAAAGAGTTCATTATGAAACTGCCCCGTTGAACCAGTCCTGAGGTCAAGGTTATTGCGTGAAATTCGGTATCTTCAATATTAAGTAACTTAAGATATATTATGAAGTATTTTTAACCTTGGCACATGTTCCAAATTATAATTTTTTTTTTTACTCGATTCGTCACCCTGCCATTGCTGAAACTGGTTCCACAAGCTTGGACAATCTTGCACAATTTAAAAAGGCCTGGTCTTATCTTTCCTACTTCTCTTAGGATTACTGACAACGTATCCATTACCAATGTAAATTTATTTCTGAGTATGCATATTTAGACGATTTAAGATAATCATTTAAAAATCTTTAGTTATAAAAGAACCCAGGCACTTAACTTGGTAGTATTTTTTAAATTTTATTTTAAAAATAAAAATTATTTTTTGAGGTTTGTCCTTGTGTCGACTCTGTCCATGGCCTCGGGTAGACTACCTGTTAGACAAGAGATTCCCAATCTTTTTCGGTTTGTGGCTCCCTACATAATTGGATTTTTTCCGCAGCGCCCTTAATACATCATATTTTTTTCTCAAATTTGAACTTACTTAAAAAAATTGGAAAATGTCCCTTTTTAAAAGCGATTACCCATTTAATAGCGAGAAATTAACAGATACTTACCATTTAGTGACTAAATGCTTGCGCACTAGCCGTTTCAAAAGATTCGTATTGAAAAGAAAACATTGAAAGACACAAAAGTTGATAAATTCTTGGAATTTTGTCAGCATACCGAGAGTTGACGCAAAAATTTTAGAATTGGAAATTTCAAGAAAATTGCCGAATTATTTAATTGAATTTTTTGTGGCGCCTTTTTTTTTGACGTTTGCCACTTACCGCAAGTCCAAGACTTGTACAAATGCATGGCAAACTAAGGAAGCAACAAAAGTTGGTATCTACAAGCTTGCTTTGTACTTTTGATTTTAATTTTTTTGCTATTCTACCTATCTATCAGTAGGCGCTACAACCCTGCGATAGGTCATGGCCTCCTCTATGACCCTCCGCCATTCGGCTCGGTTTGGTTTGCTGCCTTCCAATTTCGGACTCCAAGCAGGTCCCGTGTGTCTTATACCACGCCATCCAACCCCCGGGGCTTGGGCCGTCCGACGCTTCTTGGTCAATGGATTTTTTCTTCCATGACTCTTTTAGGCATTTTGTCGGGACTCATCCGTGCAACTTACCCATCCAAGGCGTCCCAGCCTAACAAAGGTCATAATATCTGTATACTGGGGCAGCTCAGAGTTCCTTATTTCTTCTTCTCCAGCCTTCCTCATTATTATCGGCCCATAGATTTTTCAAAGGATCTTCCTTTCGAAGACCAGCAGATTATTTCTATCCTGTGTGGATAGGGTCCATGCATGAGAGGCGTATGTTAGGACAGGTCTAATTAGAGTTTTGTATAATTGGACCTTTATTTTCCTTCTAATGTGCTTGCTCCTTGTAATTTTAAATTTAATTACATAGACATATAACGTCTTCATAATTATATATTTGTGCTATGTTAAATCAAAAATAAAATGCACAAGTTAATTAGGGCGAAAATTCAATGCAAAAATTTCATTGAGGATAAGACCTAGCTTTTTTTAAAGATCATTTAGATTTGCATTGATTCACTGAATTCAATTGAAATCGTTTAAGCCATTTTTGTTAAAATCGATTATATAAAATGGCACTTATGGTCTGTCGATTTTATCAAAAATGTTGCCACAGCCCAGCCTTAAATAATGGAGTTGTAAAATAAGTTCGTAGCGTTTTTCAATATTTCTATTTAATCCTCTCTTTATAAAATCATGTTAGCTTGGTCAATAATGTTTAAATATTCTAAAAAAGGATTAGTTGAGGTGCTTTTATACATCAGTTTCAACTGAGATTCCTTATCTTTAAGTGGTATTTTGCTTGCTTAAAATGGAAGAGAAAAAAATTCATTTTCGTTATTTAATGATGTTTTATTTCCGAATAGGAAAATCCGTTGCACAGACGGTGAACAAAATTTGCACTTTGTATGGTGTATGGCTTTAGGAGAAAGTACCGTCCGGTTTGCTCGGTTCAGAACCGGAAATTTTGACTTGGAAGACGCTAAGTGCTTGACCTTCATCTCTTGATAACCAAATTCAAGCATTGGTCACAGACAACACGGGATATCGCAGAAACGCTTAACATATCTCATGCAAGTGTCTCAAATCATTTTTGTCTCATAATCACAAAGGCATAGTTTTCCATCATAATAAAGCCCGTCCTCACGTTTCTTTGCAGACCCGGCAGAAATGATTGGAGTTAGGCTGAAATGTAATCTCCCACCCACCCTATTCGTCAGACCTTGCTCCAACAATTTTTCACTTATTTCGGGCCCCTCAAAACGGGAAACACTTCAATTCGCTCGAGGACTGCAAAACGCACAAAGTGGAGTTCATTGCGCAAAAATCTGAGAAGTTCTGGGAGGACAGAATTAAAAAATTACCTGAAAGATGGCAACATGTAATGGATCAAAATGGGTCATATATAACTGATCAAAAATATTTACAAGAATCTGAAGTTGTTATTGAAATCGCCAGTAAAAAACGCCACGAACTTATTTTACAACCCAATAAGTAATTTCAGTTTTGCATAACTTTCCGTTTTTGAGAAAGTTTGTCCAAATAACACAAATCATTTTGAGAGACTCATTTATTAGACTAAGTGGACCCAAAAATTATTTGTTCCATCGAAAAAAAAAAAAAATCTGATTCGAAATTTTTAACGATTGTAATACTTCCTCTTACTATATATTCCATAATTCCATATACAAGTAAGTGACATTCGGACAATCCCGGTTTTCCAGGACGTTTGTTCACCCTATCTTTATAATCCTTGTTATAAAGAAGTGAAATATTCAGCCAAAAGAGATTCATTTCACTTAAAAGATATTTTCTAATCCGTATTTTGTAATAAGGATATTGCAGCGTACGTAATCCGTTAAACATCCAAGCGAAACCATGTGGTTACTATCTAATCTAGATCAACTTTCTATCGTTGTTGACGTGCCAAACTGTAAATACCTCTTTCATTGGTTACTATGAGATCTAGTAGGCGCTGATACAGTTTGTATTTGATTATTGAGCTATTTTTTTAAGTATTAGTTGGTCATAAAATGAAATTAAATAAAAATGTGTACTATATATAGGATAAAGTAGTTTTCATCATATTCGAAGATTAATATGAATTTAGCACATGAAATATTGTCCAAATCAATTTATTTTAGCAAATATCATGAAAACTATTACTCCTATGAACATTGACGTATATACTACTTTATAGTACATTAAACTGCCTTAAATTTGAGTGGTTATAGGCATTTGTAAGTCGAATGGTTTTTGAAATATAGATTTCTCAAAATAAATTCACCAACTAGTGATTTTCAGTGCATTTTTATTAAATGTTGCATTTTAAAAAGGTATATCCCGAAAACTATTGAACGTAAATAGCTCTATTAGAGCTCATGTTTTAGAAAATTTACTTTACTTTAAATGATGTTATCTCAGGTTTTCTAATATTGTTGGTAGTTTTAAAGATTTCGAGTTCCGAATGAAATATTCATTTTTTTTTAACGTTTTGAAACAGGCTCCATTTTTTATTTCCCCTACTTATACTTGGCAGACTCATCATTTTTGACTAGTAATTATACATAGTTTTCATTGAAGTAATCAAAAGTTGCGGTGAAATAACTGCTTTTTTTCTCCTCTTGGGCTTTTGTACTATTATTGTTCATTTAATTGTTCTATTCGTTGCTCAAATTGTATAACTGTAATTTAAATATATTCTGTAGTTCAGATTGTATGTATTTTTTTAAAATTTAGTGTGAGCAGGAAATAAATAAATAAATTTCAAGTCTTTAGTCTTAGAAGCTTTGTCCAGCTTGTGATGGAGTGACATTGGAGCATTGTGTCCATTTTTTAACAAACTGCCTCATAGAGCTCAGAATGAAAAATTAATTTTTTTTAAAACTTTTTGAAACAGCCGTCATAAGTGTCATAAACTACTTTATAGTAAGTTATATTTCCTTTATTTTGAGGGCTGGCAGACTCATATGCGTCCTATGGTTCTAGATATATATAGTTTTAAAAATCACACATTTTATACGAACAACTAGAAATTAACATTTTGTGAATTTATTTTGTCAAATATCATAAAAACTACTAATCCTGCAAAGGTAATCGTTATAATCTACTTTAAAGTAAATTTAATTAGCTTTAATTTGAGTGCTAATATACATCTATACGTCACATAGCTTATCTCTATTATTTAAAAGCTATATCTCGAGAACTATTGAACGTAAATAGCTCTATTAGGGCTTACATTTGAGAAAATTTACTCTACTTTAAATGATGTTCTCTTAGATTTTCTATTGTTGGTAATTTTAAAGATATAGAGCTTCGAATAAAAAATTAATTACTTTTAACGTTATTAAACAGCCGCCATGTTTTATTCCGCCTACCTATACTTGGCTGAGTCATCAGTTTTGACTGGCAATTATACATAGTTTTCATTAAAGTAATCATAAATTAGGGTGAAATTACTTTCCTTTCTCATCCCGGCACTTGTACTATCAACTTAAGTTTTTATGTTAGTCAAAACATTTGTATGTGTTTACAAGTCATTTAGTCTTTTATACACCACTTTCAGAATAAAATATTAAACCTTCTACCTACCAAATATATTTTAGTGTTCATAAAAAAAGTTTAATTACTTATAATTAAGAGTTAATGCAGTTTTGATTTCAATGTTTCAAGTCGCAGCGTTATTAATTGAATATTTTGATTGGAGTAGAAACTTTTAAAGAAGATTTAACGGCTTAATGGTTTGCCGAAGATTGTCGTCTGCATTCTCTCTTTTTATTGTCCAGTTTCTAATCCCTCTTAAAAGCAGTTGCTGGTTTAGAGCAGTGACCTTGTTGAATATTGATGAAGGGATAAAAGTTTTCGAAATATATTTATATGCAACTTTTTGAAATAATTCTTTATACGGTGAATGCACCTGTTCGAATTACAAAGTTCGAAAAACAAAAGAGTTATTTGGTTGTCATGCAACTAGTTTACTTTTAAGCTTTGATTATAGTAGTTTATTAAAACATGCCTAAAGTAAATGAAAAGTTGAAGTTGTGTGAAAGTTTGGCTTTCCAAGGCCTTTTCAAGTTCCTTGTTGATCTTCTGACAGGTGAGGAAGAAAATTAAGATGAGCTAAATTACAACCCTCATTGCATTATTATTATTGTCATCCATTGATTTATTAGTTTTAAAAACATCCAAAACAATACTAATACAATCAAAACACAAACTACGAGCAAGTAACCTAACACAACAACAAACAAAATGGTGACGAGCTCAGCTGGTCTGTTGCGTGTTTTCATTTCTCATTTAACAGACTCTCAACCATGTTTTATTAGTACAAGAACCCAAGAGGAGAAAATAGTCAGTTATTTCGCTCCAACTTTTGAATACTTTAATGAAAACTATGTATAATTACTAGTAGAAATTGGTGAGTCTGCCAAGTATAGGTAGGGGGAATACAAAATGGAGTTTAAAAATTATTTGCAGATATATGTTTCGCAGCCTGTGGCTTGTTTGCTATAGGAATATTCATGATGTATTTAATGTAAAATGTTTTACCATGTTAAATGTTATAAGTATATGATTGTGAGCAATCCTATTTAAATTCATGTTAAATGCTTAAGAGCTACTAGCAGATTTTCTGAGTAACTTGTTTTATAACCTTTCCTTCCAAAACTTCATTTCATTGTTTACTTCTAAGTTTTTATTAAAGTAATTTATTACAACATGGCTAAATTGAGCGAAAAATGGAAATTGAGTGAAAAAATGGAAGTTGTGTAAATGTTTAGCTATCGAGTGTTGATGATCTTTTAACTGGTGAGGAAGAGAATCAAGATGAGCTAATTAATAACTGCCATTACATTATTATTATATATTAAATAAATCAAAACTTGTATAAATTTTTTTCTCAACACTTTTTATTTTTCACCAGTCCAACGTTTCGGCCATTTTAGCCAACCTCAAGGACATCTTCAATTATAATTTCTTCCTCACATTAAATTTAGAATTACTTTTGCAGACTATTCTGCCCAGGTCATTCATTAATTATAAGTTAAAAACCTATTTTTTAAAATTTAAAGTCATAAATATTTAATTCTTCTTATATAAGATTATCCACACAAATTCACTACCAAATACACAAACCATTTATAACCTTATAATAATGGTTTCAGTTATAAATGGTTTGTGTATGGTAGTGAATTTGTGTGGATAATCTTATATAAGAAGAATTAAATATTTATGATTTAAAATTTAAAAAAACGGGACTGCTTTACAAACTCCGTAAATTCTTACCTCCTACATATTTTCTCATCATCCGTTCCTTTCTTTCTAATAGATTATTCCAAGTAAACCACAATGGTTCCTATTCATCCCTCTATTTTCAATCC
>NW_027109908.1:151256-153520 GCF_000696795.3 Halyomorpha halys
TTGAGACAAAAAAGGATACAAGTTTTGATTTATTTAATAAATAATTACCTTGCCTCAAGAAATTGAAATAATATAATTAAATTATTATTATAGTCAGCCATTGCTTTATTAGTTACAAAAACATCCAAAATAATACTTACACAATGAAAACTCGAACTTCAAGTAACCTAATACAACTAATAAAATAGTAACGAGCTCAGCTGGTCAGTTTCGTGACGTCATTCTCCATTTGACAGACCTAGTAACAGACTCTCAACCATGTTATATCGTTTTAACATGCTAAAAGAAGGAAATACTTCTCCATTTAACACGCACTAACATGTTAAACTAAAGATCATTAATCCCCTTACTGTTTGTTGTGTATAGATCTCTTCCGATTAACCAACGCAGTCTGTCTTTCGAAAGGTTTTCGATGCATTATGTCTATATCACTGAGGTTAGATGTGTTGGTTTCACCGTTGGGGACTGACACTTTTTTGTCATACACAATCCACTTGTCATCACACATGATTGTCCTTTCGAGAAAAGGCTCGTTTTTTATTTGCTTAGTAAGCAGTGAAACGCATGTTTCATAACGCTTCAGCTACTGCCGCTCAGTAAGTTCATGAGTTACCCATAGATCAACCTTTTTTTACTTAACCGATGGTCTTTTAGTGTCGAGAAACTGTCGATTCACTTGTATTTAGTTATACTGTTCCTTCGTAAAATCTTCGATGCTCCTTACTTTGTCACAAAGAAAATCATACATAAAGACCTTAATGTTCCCTATGTAACCGATCTAGCCCGAACCAGATATCACTCCTTCCATTATAAACTTCCTAACCACTAAAACCCTCTAGTTTCTAATCTTGCATCCTCTTCCAATCCTAACAATCCTCCGAGGCGCCTGAAAAGAAGATGGCCACGAGACCAGCTAATGTAAAATGTCATTAGAGTGCTACCAATGAGTAGTTGCTCTACACGCCTGTAACACTGCATAACTAAGATCATATTTACTAAATGTATTATGTAATATACAGTTGTAAACCTCAATACAGATATTTAAAAAAAAAGTTATACTGTAAGTTCTTTACTGTTTGGTTAGGGTTATATTCCACAATTAAAGATTTCTGAAATAAAAAAAACGGGTATTTCATACGTAGCACCTGGTTAATTACCAAAAATTTTTAAACTGTATCAGTTTTAAGAAGTTTAAAAATAAATAAACTTCATTACATACATTAAACTTACATTTTTTTTCTTTTATTTATTGATATTTACAACTGTATAAAAAATAACAAATAATAAAAAACAACTAAATTTGATCATAATGGCATAATGATAATGATATGATATAGCATGTACAGAAACTACCCAGTAGTAGAACTCTAAAAACATTTTACAATATAAGGTCACGAGGACATCATCTTTTCAAGCGCCTCGGAGGATTGCCAGGAATGGACTTCCTCTTCCATTCCTGGCAATCCTTCGAGGCTAGAAACTAGTGGGTTTGGGAGTTTATAATGGAAGGAATGATATCGGGTTCGGGGTAACCTAATCGGTTACATAAGGAACATTTAGGTCTTTATGCATGGTTTTATTAGTAACAAAATAAGGAGCATTGAGGATTTTGGATTGTAAGGATTGGATTCGAGAGGAATTCTCCCAAAGCTCAACTCCGTATGTCGAGATGGGCCTTATTATTGTCATGTAGATTAGTCTTTTGTAATGAGTTGGAAGTTTAGACCGTTGGTCTAGTACAGCACTTACTAATAGTCTGAATCTGCGTGCAGTTTCCAAGATAACGAATCTGTTCTACAGGGGTAAGAGCCACATTATTAAAGTATACTGTAGGGCAGTCGGCAGGTTTACGACGAAGTTAACTTACATTTAAATCTTCAATTATAGACAAAAAAGGTTTTTAATTAAAGTAGTTTAGTTTTTTGTGAATGTTTGCAGAAATGTGGTATTTAGTGAGTTAAATTTTTTTATAAAAACTTTCCTCAAACATATTAATATAATATATGACATAATAAAGTTAATTTTTGTGTATTTTATGCAAAAGTTTGCACATTTTGAGTTATACTGGACATTTTGAGGTTTTACTTCACGAAAATTAGGTCTCTGATGATACCTTTAAGCGTAAGTTGCGAATTTCAGTATGCCTTATTCCGAACTTATTGAAGAGAATTATTTTTTCTTCAATTAATAAGAAAAACTAACAGATTCTAAATATATATAACACACTAATACACCTTTATAATATACGATATAATAATAGATAT
>NW_027109908.1:153580-157126 GCF_000696795.3 Halyomorpha halys
ATATTTAAGAAGCATAGGCGACTGACATACCTGCTGATACCCCACCGAAGACCTGTCGAGTTCAGCTGCTCTCTCCCGACTGAGTTACTTCACAGATATAAGTATACGAAGGACGCTGCAGGAGACCATATTCATTAACTTTCACCCAAACTAATTTAAAGAATATAGAACAATCAGCAACCTTAGTGAGATATTTCGATTGACATCGTTCTCTTTACTGGCAACATTAATCCAGATTTGAAAGAAAATAAGTCTATCTTAATAATCGTCCAAATTATTTCTGTTTCTACCAATTCTATGGTTTTATTAATTTGTTTTTCTCTCGGACGTAACCCAGAATGCATATACTTATTCACTTATTTGTATTCACTTTCCGAACTCAATTTCTTCTAAATAAATTACCTGCCAGGGTCAGTTTCTGATAATCATCTTTTTTTAAAATCATATTTCAAGGTTAAATGTCGACAACTAAAAATTTATTTGATAGTTTTTGCTCATTTTTATGTGTTTATTTTTTTGGGGGGGTCACAACAAGAACTATGAGAAAACAGATAAATGGAAAATTCATAGA
Source organism: Halyomorpha halys (assembly GCF_000696795.3). Taxonomy (NCBI): domain Eukaryota; kingdom Metazoa; phylum Arthropoda; class Insecta; order Hemiptera; family Pentatomidae; genus Halyomorpha; species Halyomorpha halys. Next base: position 154,152 of record NW_027109908.1, read on the forward strand.
TAATAATATTATGATTAATAAGATAGATGGCTAAAATGAAACTGAAATCCGTTTTTTTTGGAAAACCAATTTTTGTTTATGGCAGCTAGTCTGTTACGGAAGCTTCGGACAGAAAGTCGATTAAGAGTTTATAATATTAGGGGTACTTATGATCTTTAGTTTAACATGTTAAAGTTATGAGAAATATTTCCTTCTTTTAGCATGTTAAAACGATATAACATATAACATGGTCGAGAGTCTGTTAAATGGAGAATGACGTCACACAACAGACCAGCTGAGTGTTAGGTAACTTGCAAGCAGTTTGTGTTTTGATTGTGTTAGTATTGCTTTGGGTGTTTTATTAACTAATAAAGCAATGGCTGACTATAATAATAATGTAATAAAAGCTATTAATTAGCTCATCTTGATTCTTTTCCTCACAAGTTAGAAGATCAACTAGGCACTTAGTAGCCAAACTTTCACCTTTAACTTAATGTGTAAAGTACTACATGTTGTAATAAATTACTTTAAAGAAAACTTAAAATTAAACAAGTTGAAGTTTAGGTAGGAAAGGTTATAAAACAAGTTGCTCAGAAAATCCGCTAAGAGCTCTTATACATTTACCATTTAACATGATTTTAAATAGGGCTGCTCAAAATACTGTACTTATAACATTTAACATGGTAAAAAAAATTATATTTAAATCAACATCATGAATACCCCTAATGACTGTCTAGAATTGTACCATGGGAATAATACTTATACTATAAAGGGTAATGAAGTGTGTAAGTGAAATGGCCGACTTATCTCTAATGGTTTCAAGCACTTCATGCTCCAATATTCGTTACGGTCTCACATGGAAACTGCAAATATGAAGAAAATCTGAGATGGCAAGGTTTAAAACTGTATTGTTTTGACGTGGAATAATCCATCCCTAATAGCACAAGAGCGTGTTAGAAAAAAGTCTGTTGTTTCATCGCAATTTTTGATTACTTTAATGAAAACTATTTATAATTACTATTCAAAATTGAAGGGTCTGCCAAGTATAGTTGGGAGAGTAAAAATGGCGGCTGTTCCAAAATGATAAACAAAATTACTTTTTCATTCGGAGCTCCGTGTCTTTAAAACTAACTACACTAGAAAATCTGATGAAGAATCATTTAAAGTAGAGTAAATTAGCTAAAATATGAGCCCTAATAGAGCTATTTACGTTTAATAGTTCCCAAGAAACAGTTTCATAAAAAGCAACATATATTTCATGAAGGGTATTCTTTAGTTTAACATGTTAAATGGAGAAACTCTTGTTAAATGAAGAAATATTTCCTCCTTTTACCATGTTAAAAAGATATAACATATAACATGGTTGAGAGTCTGTTAAATGGAGAATGACGTCACGCAACAGACAACCTGAGCTCGTCACCATTTTGTTTGTTGTGTTAGGTTACTTGCTCATAGTTTTTGTTTTACTTGTGTATTAGCAGTGTTTTGGATATTTTAAAACTAATAAAGCAATGTATGACAATAATTATAATGTACTGACAGCTGTCAATTAGCTTATCTTGATTCTCTTCCTCACAAATTAGAAGACCAACAAAGCAATGAGGGGTCCTATTTTCACACAGCTTCCACTTTTCACTCAATTTAGGCTAGTTGTAATAAATTACTTTAATCAAAACTTAGAAGTAAACAACAGCATGAAGTTTTGGAAGGAAAGGTTATAAAACAAGTTCCTCAGAAAATCCGGTAGGAGCTCTCATGCATTTAACATATAACTTAACTTTTAATACCCTTACTGAAAAATCAGTAGTCAGTGAATTTATTGTGGAAAATATTTATCTCAAGAACCATTAGACACATGTTTTCCAGTAATCAAATTAAAGATAGTTTAATGTACTATAAAGTCATAAACTACTTTGCATACTACTATATATACTTCATATTAATAAGATGATAATATCTAGCAGTTTGGACAAAGCTTTTACTTCAAATTCAAATTGAAGATAGTTTATATTGTATAAAATAAGCTTTTACTTTGTGGTACACCAATGAACTATAAAGTAGTTTAAGACGTTTTTATTTGTAGTAGTAGTTTACATGATATTTACTAAAATACATTAATAAGATAATGATATCCAGCTGTTTAGACAAAGCTATTGACTTAGCTATATCTCAGGAACCATTGGACATCCTGGTGTCTACCAACATTTAGATTGAGGATAGTTTAATGTACCATAAAGTGGTTTATAACATTTATTTTCTTATGGGTAATAGTTTTTATGATATTTTCATATGAATATGAATTTTGTCGGAAAAACTAGAAATAAATTTATTTTACAAACATCGTGTAAAATACTACCCCAATGAAGATCAATGTCATGAATTACTTTATAGTATATTCAACTAGCTTTTGTTTGAGTGCTAATAGACATCTCTACGTCTTCCTTAGATATAGATTTACCACAATAAATTCACTAACTACTGATGTTATATTTTATATGAAATGTTACTTTTAAAAAATTGTATCTCTAGAACTGTTGAGAACATATCCTAGCAAATTTACTCTTAAATGATGTTTTATTAGATTTTCTAGCGTTGTTGGTAGTTTTAACGATATGAATTAGTGAAAAATTGCTCTATTGCTTTAACTACTCTAATCTATATGTGAAAAATGTTTCGTGGTATATTGCCTACTAAGCGTGAACTAGGCAAGTAAACAGGTTATCATAACCGGTTAGAGCTCTAGTTTTTTCCCCTTTAAAACTTTATCAATGACATTAACCATATTCTAGAAAACCATAATATTATTTTAGAAAGTTAGGATGGTGTATATGTATTTTTTTTTTTTTTTTTTTTAATTATTTATTTAATGCAATTTACAACTGTACAAAATAATACAATAAGTAAATATGTTGTATGTTTCATATACACTTGAAAATCTTGGGAAGGAACCACCCATTGGTGGTACTTCAAACATTAATTTAAATTAGAAGGTCCCG
>NW_027109908.1:161951-171601 GCF_000696795.3 Halyomorpha halys
AATGTGGAAGATATGACATCAACCACTCGATGACTGTTGTATGGTAGAGTATATGTATTAATCTTCATTTTGAGAAACAGTTGATTATATCAGAATTACTGTGATAAATTACTAAAATGAGACTTGTTCAACTAGTTCTCTTAGGTTCCAATAAGACAAGTATTAATATTATAAATTAAACAATGAAGTTGTTTTTGGCAGATTTATGGTGTTTTATGTATAATTTTTGAGTTAATTACTGCGCGACGCATCACACGAAAATATATCTTTAGTCCTAAGTTAACCTATTACTAGTAAAGATGAGTTATTTTTTGTTTCGATGTCAATGTTCTTTTCTGATGATTGGGATAGCTAAAATGACTTTAATGTACAAAATGTTAATAATTTACAACAAAATTTAATCAATTTCTAAAATAAATCTTTAATTTATTTTACAAAAACATTATTTATGAAGTACTCAGATCTACATTATATATATCTACTTATTTGATTTTTTAGAATGTTTTCACTTATCATTTTTTCCAGTTGAATAAGATTTTTATAGTATTGATTGATTGTTTATAATATCAAAGATTTAAAAACTCATATGTTTTAAAAATAAAATATTAGGAAAAAGTTATGTTATAACTTCTGTAACAGGAAAGGGTATGGTTTTAATTGAATGATGGTTCATACAGAATTTTTGCTTGTCCTACTAGTTTTTGGATTTTAAGTGTATTAAAAATGTAATGAAAGCAAACACTTGACAAAGAGACAACAATGATTATAATGATATGATAGGTAGATTCTAATTCAAAAATCATCAGTCTCTTATCCATATTCTATGAGTATCTAATCTTTATTTATGTGATTTTATCTTTTACAATTCTAAAGATGCCTGAATTGATGAAATGTTTGTGGCCAGTAATTTACTTTTATTTGGGAATTTTAAGGCTGTATGTATGAAGGAATACCTTTATATTCCCTCAACTAAATCTTCTTTTAAACATCTATTATATTAGCTTGTTTTATAAAAGCTTTTTGCTAAGAAAGTAATAATTCCTTAGGAATTTCTATGAATAACACAAATATTTGGGCTTTGTTTTGGAATCCTCCAATTACATCCTAACAAAAATATCTTAAAACGAAGATGGCCTGGTGCGATCAAAAAGCAACTCAAATAATTTAAAAAAAAAATAAAGCCAACGTCCCTATTTGCTCCACTTTGCTGAGCTTCATCTGGAAAAGATACAAACAACTAAAAATATTTTGACAAAGTAAGAGGATAAGATGAGATGAAATGAAGATAAACTTAGGTGAGTTTAAAAATAATAGAAATATATATAAAAAATTATATGAAAATGAACAAAGAAAATAAAATACAATGATACAAGATGTACAATGATAAATACAGATAAGAAGAAATATAAAGTTTTTGATATAAAATGCTTCAATATCAATTAATTAATTATGTATGTATTTATAAAAATTAACATTTGGTATTATTATCATACTTTATTATAATTTTGATATCTCTTTATTTTATTTCACTGAAATAATATAAGTTAAAAACCTATTTAAAAAGTCAATTATTAGAGAGTCATATTTATTATTAATAAGCTTACCTAATTTATTTATAATCTTAATATTTTCTTGAGACTGGTAATTCTTTAATAAATAACTCAAATACTATCCAATTATAGTCTCAAAACTTTATTTCTTTTATTCGTCCAACGTTTCGGCCAATCTGGCCATCTTCAGGGACATCTCATTACCACTTTGCAAACATATAATTTAAAAACTCTAAAACTATTATTTATCACAACCATGCTTGTATCCAAGCATGGTTGTGATAAATGTTTATTAATAGTGTTTGCAGAGAAATAATTTTTAGATTATTAACTAATTAGATATAAATGTTTTTACCTGGGCAGAATAGCCTGAATGAAGTTTTAGAGTTTTTAAATTATATGTTTGCAAAGTGGTAATGAGATGTCCCTGAAGATGGCCGGATTGGCCGAATTGTTGGACGAATAAAAGAAATAAAGTTTTGAGACTATAATTGGATAGTATTTGAGTTATTTATTAAAGCTTACCTAAGCTTAAGCATTTAATAAATAATTACCTTGTCTCAAGAAATTGAAATAATATAATTAAAATAATTTTTAATGTGACCTTAGTTTATTTTTATTTTATTTCATTTTATTCTCTTACATCGTAAACATATTTTTAGTTGTTTGTATTTTTTTTTTAGCCCTGATGAAGCTAAAAAAAAGTGGAGCAAAATGTAGGGTCTTAATGAATACTTTTTTATATTATCTTGTTGCTTTTATACCACATCAGAACCATCTTCTTTTTATTGATTACACATGGTCAATCAACCAAAAACACAATATTCTAAAAATATTATTGTAATATAAAAGTTTATAAAACTAAAAATTTACGTAAGATTATTTTTGTATTGGTAGAATATCCCAGTCTTCTTTGATTAAATCTGCTGCCTTTTCCCCTATCATGTAGCAGGGTGTCATTGTATGGATACCTGGCAACGTCGGCATGATGGAAGCATCTGCGACTCGGAGTCCTGCCAGCCCGTGGACCCTAAGCCTAGGATCGACCACCGAAGAGAAGGGGTCCGGACCCATCCGACAGGTGCCGCACTGATGATGGAACTGCACCGTGATTGATCTTGCCACACAGTCCCAGTACTCATCACTATTGAACTCAAAGTGTTCGCAGCCATAAACTGGATTTGTGTAAAGCTTCGTCCCAATGTCCTTGAAAATTTTAGTCTCAGCTACTCTTATAGCTTCTCTGATTCCTTCAACTAATGCAGCGGCATCGTATGGATCACTGAAGAAATTACCATCAATGATGAGTGGATCTCGAGGATTCGAACTCCGCAGTCTGACGTATCCTCTGCTTTTAGGGTACATCAACATTGGCGCGATGGTGAATCCATGACGGAGCAGGATTGGTCCAAATGTTTTGTCAAAAACTTCCCTAGAAATGTTCCTACTCTGGCGAAAAAGCGTTCCTCCATCTCCAGCAACAGTTGCTGGAAAATTTATCAACTCAATATCAGGTCTCTCGTCTGTGGCATACTTAGTCTGAATATAGCCCAATGCCTCTGCTATGTTACTTGAATAAAGTCCTTCAACTCCTGTGATCCATTGAAGAAAATCTGTTTTAAGACCGCTTAGTAATCTCTGAAGTACAACACTGTCTGTTGTTCCAATCAAAAAGGTAACAAGAGTCCCTGGATGCTCCTGAAGGTTTGATCCTACTGGAAGATCTGCAACAAGCGGAATTCCTAGTTCATCCAGATGCTGTGCAGGACCAATTCCAGACAGCATTAGTAATTTAGGAGAACCAAAAGCTCCACCTGAAACAATTACTTCGTTTTTCGCTCGCACTGTTCTATGGTTGTCGTTTTTTATGAATTCAACGCCATATACTCTTCTTGTTTCTAGATCTGTGAGTAACTTAGTAACGAAGGCGTTTTTGACAACATGGAGGTTAGGCCGAGATCTGACTGGAAGGAGATAAGCGGATGCAGCACTGTGCCGTTTTACGCCTTTAATGGTTGCTTGTGTACGCGCAAATCCAACCTGCGTGTTGGGATCGTTGTAATCTATGATATCGTAGCCTAATTCCTGACCAGCAATCAAAAATCGCCTTCCGATTTCAGTTAAAAAAGGATATTGAATGTGGACCGGCCCCGTTGTCGAGTGGTAAGGAGATCCTGCATATTCAGGTATAGACATGTTTTCGAGTTTTCGGAAGTAAGGAAGGAGTTCTGTATAGGACCATCCGGGGTTACCTTGTTCCGCCCATTCGTCGTAATCACGAGGAAGACCTCTGGTATTTATCATCGCATTCAGCAATGTAGCTCCCCCAACGCCGTTTCCAGAAGGCCAATGGCATATTCCGTCCACGAGTCCCAAGCAGGCTGTTTCTAGCTTTTCGACATCGTAGTTCACAGAGAAGTTCCCTAGCACAGTGAATTCGTTCAAAAAAGGAATATCATCGTAAATGTTTCCTTCGAGTCCAGTTTCAAGCACTAAAACTTTCCAATGAGGAATCTCCGTTAGTCGGTTTGCTATACTTGATCCAGCAGGACCTGATCCCACAATAATGAAGTCGTACTCTGGAAGGATTGGAAGGTTGTCCAAGAAGACATTTTCTCTAAATGGAATGCCCTGTTGCAAGTACAACCTTTGTATTTTATCAACAAAAGATTGTATCCCCAATATAAGATGAAATCCGATTAGCAGCACTGGTATAAACTTCATTTAATAATTCTGAAAAGAAGCAAACAAATTAAAATTATTTTCATATTAATCTTGTACAAGAATGAATCCAAACATTGTATTAATACCAGAAATTTTATGAACAACGGTATCCAGATTAATGAACAAAAACTTGTGATCAGTAATTAATCATAACATCCTTCAGACATAATTGCAAGATTTAATAAACAAAACCTCCAGTCTATAAAATACAACCATTATCACATTACTGACCAGTTCACAATACAGGGGATAATAGTTAATTGTATCAGACGTATCCAGTTCTTTTAATCTAATGTCCTTCGATCAATAGTCAATGTTCCATATAACGTTACCAACAAAACCTTACAACATGACCACAACGTCCCTTATATCTTAGACATTATTCCATCTAGATTTACCAAATTCTGTCAGAACCTTATTCACAATCCTAATTCCTTGGCACAATTCCTATCCAGCTCCAACATATCCCTATAATCCTCCCCGAAGGTTTAAACGGCATTGGCCCTAAGACCTTTTATGAATCGCTGTTGGAGTTCTGGCAATGGCCAGCTTCTCCACTCAAGTCACGAGTGTTTGCAGCCCAAGTTGGTCCTCAATACCAGTGAAGCGGCTAAAAAAAAGCGCTGGGATCCTTTGGAGCCCTGCCTTGCCTTTCTTACAGGGGTTGCTCGGAGTTCCCTTGCAGAATGTAAATATTGTATACAGGTGGAAATGAGTTTTTATTTTACTGTAACTTAAATTTAATTTTCTTTGCCATGTACACAAATTATTTTATTTTTAATATGTAATCAGTTTTATTTTATTATATTTTTAAATAGATTCATATTTTTATTAAGGTATGAAAGTTGGTGAAAAATGGAAGAGACGTACCAACTAATACTATTAGTCTTTTAGATTTAACTTAATAAAATTACATTGACTTGTACAATAGTAACTTGTACTTAGTACTTTTTAACTCCTGTAATAGCACTAATAGTCATCCCTATTACGAAAAAAAAGTATTAATGTAATTAACACGTTGTTTTGATACTTCTATTTTGAACTAATACTATTAGCTGTCATTATGAAACAGGGCCCAGAAGGTAGACAATGAATTTGAAGATACTGATGTCGAAACAATGAACTTGAGACGATTAAGATATGCAGGGCGAATCGCCAGAGAGGTGGATGGAGAAATGCCAAAAATGCTTTTCGATGGTGTGCACTTGAGATACTTCAATACCGTTCCAAGGACATTTATTGTTCCTGTCTTTTAATCCAAGTAAAAAATTATGTTTTCCCTTTAAAATAGCTTGTTGAAAAAAATTAATCTTGATAGAAGTGTACAGAAACTAAATTTAAGTATAATGTCAATTAACATGTTATAGATGGTTATAGCCCTAAAAAGAGAAAACAAATTGTTAACTAAGTCTTTTATAGTGTTGAATTTATAAAACCAAGGAATTTTAATAAGATGTCTGGAGGAAAGTGGGTGAAGTAGAAACAAACAATTTTTAAAATAGCCAAGTTAAAAAAACCGACACGTCACTATGATATGTGATATATGACATATTTATACACTTCGGAATATTATTATGATTAACAGAAATTGAAGAGGAATCAAGATGGATTAGTGTGATAGTTGAGTTTATAATGGAAGAATTCATGAATGGTTTTTGCCAAATCGGCAACCTATGAAGCATTGAAGTCATTCTAGAGGGTTTTATTTGGGACAAAAGTAATAGCACTAGAGCCCAAGAGAAGAAAAAAGGCAGTTATCTCACCCCAATTTTTGATTAATTTAATGAAAACTATGTTTAATTAATAGTCAAAATTTATGAGTCTGCCGAGTATAGGTAGCGGGAATAAAAAATGGCAGTAAATTCAGAAAATTTACTCTTCTTTAAATAATGTTCTCTTAGATTTTCTAGTGTTGTAGGTAGTTTTTAAGATAAAGAGCTCCGAATGAAAAATTAATTTTTATTAAGATTTTGAAACAGCGGCCATTTTTTATTCCCCCTACCTATACTTGGCAGACTCATCAATTTTGACTAGTAATTATACCTAGTTTTCATTAAAGTATTAAAAAATTGGGGTGAGATAACTGCCTTTTTTCCTTCCCGGCTCTTGTACTATAATGTCCAACAAGGATTTAAAGAAGGATTTTGGAATGTAAGGACTGTAAACGGGAGGCTGTGTTATTTTTCAGTGGATCATAATTACGAGCAAGAATCTTTCTTCTAAATATACTTGCTCATCAGTTTGAGAAACATGTCATATTTCATATCCCTAAGTAAGTACTGGTATGATTAATGTCTTATGAAGTCCTATTTTACTAAAAACCGAAAGTGAAAACTTTTAATTAGTAAATTTTTTATTTTTAGATATAAGAAATTCAATAAATAGGAAAAATGAAACATATTTGATCTAAATAGGTTTCTAGGTACAAACCTAAATAAACTGGCACTGAGAGCCATAATCGGGTGAAAAAGGCTTACTTTAAAATTTAAGTTGTTATATACCACCATTACGTTCTAGTTATGGACCAAAATTTGCGCGATTTAGTTTTTTTTTTTTTTTTTCATACCCTCCTATAATGATGTTATTGAATATCTGGTACATACATATAGGAGGTATGCTATATGTATATCTGGGTGATGATACCTTGGATTGCCTTTTGGGATTATAAGGTTAGGTGAGGGGTCCAATGAAGGTTGTTACTTGGTTGTCTGACGCTAGTGGATTATTGGAACGGGGAGGGGCCGTTCCGCTGGTTGTGGCGCGATTTAGTTTTTAAAAAATTACTAATTTATATAGCTAAGCCACTATTAATACATGTGGAGATATTGGGTATAAACCTAAAAACATATGTCAGCCATTTTGAAAAAATTATGTTAATAATTTTTAGTTTCTTGACGAATTTATATTTTTTTCCCTTCATCTTAATTATTCTCAATTTTATTTAACTGCCTACTAAATTATCCGTTCAGTGAGCTAAACTGAGAAGGGAATGGCTTGGATAGAAGATATCGAATTTGAGGTTTGTAGTAGATATTGTTATTTTCGCCAATACATAAACTGAGACGTAAAAAATAGAGCGATTCCCTAGAGCAATCAGAATCCGTGAATTTGTATTTTAATAGAGAGAGAAATACTTTATTCATCCATGCTACCCAAATACATCGGGTTGCTACATAATACAGTATGCGTGGTCAAACCGTGGTCGGACATATATAAATTGCATATTAAAACTTTTTTTTTCCCCCCACAGTTTTCTTTTACTATCAATTCGAGTCTACATACTAAATACAAATATTTCAATTTATTCCTTTTTTCTTTCCCTTTCTTGTCCCTTCCATTTAACAATTTCTGTTTCATTTACCGACAAATTCACACTCTCAGATCTACCCCAGGGACCCACTAAACAAATTCACTATTACACAGCAATATGAGATCAACCCAGAGAAATAATAGTCACAGCAGAACAAAACAGTTTATAGTAAAACAAACGAATAAATACATTTTAATAAAACAAAACTAATACATAGATTTAAAGGAAAATATAATAAAAAGTTGGTTTAAAAAAATACTTGATTGGATAAATAAGTTGAAATAAAAATAATAATAATAATAAAAACAAAATAATATCCACAAAGTCAGTATTGTCAAAAAATGGACAATCTATCTCATTTAAAGATAGAAAAAATGAAATAAATATAAGTATTAACATGGGATGAAAAAAAATTTAAAAAATCAACTACCTCCTGAATTTAATGAAAAGATATTGGAAACAAGTGCTCACCTGGTAATTTTAGATGAATAGTTATTTCACCCCAATTTTTTATGACTTCAAAGAAAACAATGTATAATTACTGGTCAAAATTGATGAGTCTGCCAAGTATAAGTAGGGGGAATAAAAATTGGCGGCTGTTTCAAAACGTTAAAAATAAATAAATTTTTCATTCAGAGCTCTATATCTTTAGCATTACCAAAAACACTAGAAAATGTAAGAGAACACTATTTAAAGTAAAGTAAATTTGCTAAAATATGAGCCCTAATAGAGTTGTATACGTGCAATAGTTCGCGAGATATAGTTTTTTGCAACATTTCAAAAAGAATGCTCTGAAAAATCAGTTGTTAGTGAAGTTATATTCAGAAATCTATATATTTCAAAAACTATTCGACGTATAGATGTTAATTAGCACTCTAATTAAAGATAGTTTAATGTACTATAAAGTAGTGAATTTTTCAGATCCGGGATATTTACAGTCCAGTCAATGAAGAGTAATAACTGACTCGAATATCCAAAAATCATTAAAACTTTTATTTTTAACATAACATTATGGAATGATAATTTTCTTTTTTGACAGAACCAACCCATTACATTTATAAGAAATATTTTCATCTTTAATTTGGCACCTATTAAACTAAGAGAGCTTTAAATAGATTTATTTGATTTTTTCTGAGAAAACTATGGACAGCTAAAAATATGAAATTTGATTTTCTTCTCATACCGTTGAGAATCGGACTCATATAAACGTTTTTGTTCATTTTAAGGTACAATAACTGCTCAAAAAATATGACTACTCATTTATGGGACACCCTGTAAATGTAATTTTGTTTTTATCTAAGTTAAGATTGTTATATCGCTTTTGTTTTTAGCCTTTATGAAGGTCTGAAATGCAGGCCGAAACATCGGCATTAAAAAAATAAGTTAGACTTATTTCTGTATTATTACTGATCCCAACCATCTCCTCATATTGAATCAACAATAAACATCTCAATATTTTTTTTTGGTCATAATTTCGCTGCTTTTTCTCAAAAAAGTGTTGTATATATGAAAAGATAAAGATATCACACTATATAATATTCCAAACATATGACAGATAATTTTTTTTTTTCAATCATAAATTAACCGTTTCTAAATATATATAATGCACTAATAAATCTGAATATAATATATTATATAATATACTATATATCATATATGTATACAATCGATGCGTACCCAACAGACATACCTGAGACTAACCCACCGAAGACCTGTTCAGCCCTGCTGCTCTCTCCCGACTGAGTTACTTCACAGATACAAGTATACGAAGGACGGTGCTGGAGACTATATACGTAAACTTTCACCCAAACTAATTTGAAGAATATAGAACAATCAGTCTAGTAAGTTATTTTGTTTCATCCGGCCATCTATAGAGGAAACATTCAAAATTGCAAGAAAATATCCGATTCTTAATAATGTGCTAAGTCAATGCTGTTTTTAACAATTTCACTTGAGCCCTAACAGATAATTCCCGAGATAGAATTTTTTATAGTAACATTCCATGAAATATATACTGAAAAATCAGTAGTTAGTTTATTGTGGGAAATATATATCTCAAGAAACTA
>NW_027109908.1:171721-176861 GCF_000696795.3 Halyomorpha halys
TATATGTGTGTGAGAAGATAGTTGACCGTGGATAATATTAATGAGGAGAAGATACAGTCAGAGAATGACACAAATAAGTTGAAATAAATAAGTTAAGTAATAATTAGTTGAAATAAATAAGTTATTTCAACTTATTTGTGTTATATTCTGACCTCAACCTCCAACCATCTTCTCCTCATGTAATATAAAGACGTTTATCTTTTTTTGTAGTTTTCATAATAACACTAGAAAAACTAAGAGAACATCATTTAAAAACGTATTTAATAAAATATGAGCTCTAAAAGAGGTATAAATACCGTTTTAAAAAATGCAACATTATATAAATAAATTTACTGAAGAAGTTATTGAATTTATTTTGAGAAATCTATATCTCAAAACCCATTCGACGTACAGATGTCAAATAGTGAAGCTAGTTTAATGTATTTTAATGTATTAATGAGGTTAATCTTCATAGGAGTAATAATTTTCATGATATATATCTTTTTTTGTAGTTTTCATAATAACACTAGAAAAACTAAGAGAACATCATTTAAAAACGTAGAGTAAATTTACTAAAATATGAGCTCTAAAAGAGGTATAAATTACGTTTTAAAAAGCAACATTTTATAAATAAATTTACTGAAGAAGTTATTGAATTTATTTTGAGAAATCTATATCTCAAAACCCATTCGTCAATAATGTCAAATAGTGAAGCTAGTTTAATGTACTTTAAAGTTGTTAATGACTTTAATTATTTTTTATATATGATTGTTTGAGAGTGGTTCAGTTTAATATCAATTTATAAAATTTTGATTCTTTTTTCTCTCAAATTTTATTCTTTAAAATTCTCCAACGTTTCGGCCTTCAGACCATTCTCAAGGATAGAACCTACAAAAATTTTTTGTTTTTATATAACAATTACATTATTTCCTTCAAATACACAATGATTTCTTTGGCTATACCTCACAAGGTTGGATTTTTTAAAAAGAAATGACATCAATATTGAAGGTATGAAGGAAATAATGTAATTGTTATATAAAAATAAAAACTTTTTGTAGGTTGTATCCTTGAGAAGGGCCGAAACGTTGGAGAATTTTAAAGAATAAAAGTTGAGAGAAAAAAAGGATCAAAATTGTATAGATTGATAAAAAAAGTTGTTAATGACGTTAATCTTCGTTAGTTTCGTAGTTTTCTTGATATTTCCTAAAATAAACTAATTTCTAGTTATTCAGAAAAAATTTCATATTCAAATATCATAAAAACTACTACTACGAAGATAAGTGTTATAAACTACTTCATTGTAAATTAAACTAGCTTTAATATGAACGCTGGTATAAGGGTGCATCTAATGGTTACTAAGATATAATTTTTCATAAATGATAAATTTTGTCCATAAAACTAGTAATAAATATTTTGTGAGATATCATACAAACTCCAACTTATGAAGATACGCTACATTCAACCAGCTTTAATTTGATTGCTGGCAGTCTTCTGTACGTCGAATAATTCCAGAGATAAAATTTCCCACGATAAATTTATCAACTTCTGATTTGTCAGTATATCGTTTATGAAATGTTGCCTTTTAAAAAATTGTATTGAACTTTAATAGCTCTATTAGGGCTCATATTTTATAAAATTTTAGTACCCTTATTTATAGGCATTGTGCAAATGGCTGTGATCAAGAATCTTATCTTGTCTGCTTGAGGTAGTTTCGTGCGTTATTTTGGCATAATTTATTTATTATTTTAGCGATATTGCTTAGTAGTATATATAAAAATTATTAATATGTATAAATAATAATATGTTTTTATAAAATACAATAATATATAAATTTGAGAGCTCGAAGAGCTGCGCTCTAGTGGATTGTAGTTGAACTCCATGCTTCTCTCACTACATTTTTAGGCATTTTAAGGTTCTCGTTTTTTTTCACAAGGTCAAAATACCGGGCAAAACGCTTGTTAATGTAGGCAAATTAATGAATCTTGAATAAAACATTTTAGAATTTAAAATTAAAAGTATTGACAGCCAACTGTTATTAATAGCCAACTAAAACTTATTGCTACTTTACTTACTTAAGTGTAGCACAACTCATAAAAAGTTACGTTTTTTATTGTGTTTTCTTACAAAAGTCTGATCTCCACAACTATAATAAAACCCATCTGGGCCCTGTTTCATAATGAAAGCTAATAGTATAAGTTCAAAATACAAGTATAGAAACAACGTGGTAATTACACTAATACTTATTTTTTTTCATAATAGGGAGGACTATAAGTGATATTACAGGAGTTAAAAAGTACTAAAGTAAAAGTTACTATTGTACAAGTCAGTGTAATTGTATTAAGTTAATTTGACAAGACTAATAGTATTAGTTTGTACTTTATTATGAAACAGGGCCCTGGACATTCGGATTCGAGATTCGGGACTTCACTAAACCTTCAAATTCCTCTCGTATCCAATCATTTCAATCCAAAATCCTCCGTAATCCTCAATGCTCCTTACTTTACCACAAATAAGATCATCTATAAAGACCTTAATGTTCCATATGTAATTGATCTAGCCCGAGGCGGATATCAATCCTTCCATTATAAACTCCCTAACCTCTCAAACCTACTAGTTTCTAACCTTGCTTCTAACCATTCCTCACAATCCTCTGAGGCGCCTGAAAAGAAGATAGCTTCGGGACCTGCTAGAGTGCTACCAATGGGTAGTTTCTCAACACGCCACTAACAATCCATTCTAACTGAGATCAAATTTACTGAATGTCAATCATCAATTTGATTGGCCGTAAATTTCTGATTAAGGGTCACTCCTAAGATGGAGCATATAGACGTTCAATTTATACACATTGACAATTCTTTTCCATAGTGCAGCAAAAAAAAAATCAACGCACTATTTCGGATGTTAAACGACACTTAGATTTCTACGATCTAAAAAATATTCCTGCTGCCAGAGAAAGGTTGTATACCTATTTAGAAATATGGAAAATAAAGTAGAAAAAATAAGCGACATAAAAGAATTGAAGTTAAATACAAATGGAGCTCTGTCGTGATATTATAAACAATTATATTAAGAGAAAAAAAGTGAAGTAGTAAAACCTAGTATTACTACAGTTCTGCGTGTTAAAACAATTATGAACTTAAGGCGCACCATTCTTTGTCCCCAAGAAAAACAAAACAAAAAACTTGATTTAATAATTAAAAATCATATTCCAAAATTTTACTTATCATTTAAAATATCCTGTAAATTATTATGTTTTTTACTCTGATTAATTAAGATCTTTTTTAGTTTTGTCATTGATAAGTTTCATGCTTTTATTTCAGTGTTTTTTTTTTATTTCTTTTAAATTTTGTATAATTTACTATTTTTATTTGTTTATTTTTTTTTTTTCCTTGGCTGCCCGAACCAGTATACTCCGAGCCTGCCTGTCTTGGGCTAATTCCTTCCAGTTTGCTGCAGCTCTTTCACACCTTTGTTGATATTATGAAAATATAACTTGGTTTTATATATATATATATATTTATATTCGAAGAGTTTTTTTTTTTAAACATACACATCGCAATAGGTTTATTTAGTAAATTTAGTTCTATTAGACACAAATAGCTAAGATACAAAAAATAAATAAAACAATAGAAGAATAAAATAATGTTCAATGTCAATATTTGAATAAATTTTTAAAACTTTTAAAGACTTCACCGGTAAAATTAATGTTGAATATGATTAACCCTTTAGTAATGGTAAAAGCATCAATATACAATTCGGTTCATGCACACAAATACGCACACACCCCCCCCCCCACACACACACACAGAACATTTTACGAGACTAGGTTATTTAGACTCGTAGTACAAGAGCCCGAAAGGAGAAAAAAGGCAGTTATTTACCCCCAATTTTTGAAAACTTAATTGAAAACTATGTATAATTACTAGTCAAAACTAATGAGTCTGCCAAGTATTGGTAGGGGGAATAAAAAATGGCGGCTGTTTCAAAACGTAGTTCTTGTCCGAACAACTATAAATCAATTTATTTTAGCAAATATCATGAAAACTACTACTCCTATGAAAATAAATGTCATAAACTAATTTAAAGTTCATTAATCTAGCTTTAATTTGAGGGCTAATAGACATCTGTACGTCAAATGGTTTTTGAATTATAGATTTTTCAAAATAAATTCACTAACTACTAATCTTTCAGTACATTTTTTTATTAAATGTTGCTTTTTAAAAAGCTATATCTCGAGAACTATTGAACGTAACTAGCTCTATTAGGGCTTAAATTTTAGAAAATTTACGCTACTTTAAATGATGTTCTCTTAGATGTTCTATTGTTGTTGTTACTTGTAAAGGTATAGAGCTGCGAATAAAAAATTAATTATATTTAAAGTTTTAAAACAGCCGCCATTTTTTATTCCCCCTACCTATACTTGGTAGACTCATCAGTTTAGACTAGTAATTATACATAGTTTTCATTAAAGTAATCAAAAATTGGGGTGAGATAACTGCCTTTTTTTCTTCTCGGCTATTGTACTATCAGAGAATATTAAAACATTTATTTTCATCGAAAACTCGAATTCCAATTTTTATACAATTGCAATACATTCCATTACTACATGTTTCATATGGTAGCTGAAGATAAAAATTTCTGTTCGGGCATAATCGATCGAATATTTTTTCGATTTTGATGAGATTTTCAGGGATTGTATGGGTTGGTACTTGGAAGGTTCCACAATTTTATCAATTTCTGTAATGCACTATTGCCTATATTTTCCTTGGTATATCTCGATTGGTCAAAATTTAGAAGAACTTTAAGAAGATTTTTTTTTAATAATTTATTTATTGTTATTTACAACTGTATACATATATACACGTCAAGTAAATTTCCTGTAAGTTATATTATGACATGTTACAAACATGTGGAGAATCTACCCATTGATAGAACTCCAAAAACAATTCTAAAGGAGCAGATCTCGAGGCCATCTTCTTTTCAGACGCCTAGGAGGATTATTAGGTAGTGAAGACGAAGCCAGGTTAAAAACGAGTTGGTTTGGGTGGTTGGGAAGTTTATTATGGAAGGATAGGTATCTGGTTCTGGCCAAATCGGCAACATAGGGAGCATTGAGGTCCTGATGGATGATTTGATTTGTGACAAAGTAAGGAGCATTAAG
>NW_027109908.1:177184-185970 GCF_000696795.3 Halyomorpha halys
GGGCAAGACGAAGGTTTACGACGAAGGGTAAATATGATTTGGTGGGATTTATTGTAATTTATTTTAATCCTCCAGTTTTGGCACTATTCTTCAAGGGTGGTGATGTGGGATTGGAAGGATTGGGATATAATGGAAGGATCATTATTCACTGACAATAGGCATGTGTCATCGGAGATTTTATTCTTAAACGATGAATTATGGAATGAACATGAAATATGTGCAATTTCCTACCCAACAGAAATTTGCAGAAAAAGAATAATTACGAGAATTTTTTTTTTTGGTTTGCTCTACAGATTTTTGGTCAGGCTTCACCACGCATGCCTGTCTTGGGCTGCTGCGTTCCAGTTTGCTGCATGCAGCTCTTTCGTATCTTTGTTGATTCTGTCTATCTATCTAGTTTTTGGTCTTCCACAGGGCCACTTGCCATCTTAATCTCTTTGCCTTCATATCATGAGATATTTTCTGACTCTTGAACTCTGCAAGCAGTTCAGTTTTAGTTCTTCTCCTCCACTTGTTAACGTTCTAATCCCAAATCGCTTCTGTGATTGTACGGTGGACTTTCCGTTCCTGCTTTCTAGTTCATTAAACTAGCTTTAAGTTGAGTGCTAATAGACATCTGTACGTCAAATGGTTTTTGAGACATACATTTTTCAAAATAAATTGACTAACTACTGATCTTTTAGTACGTCCCATACATTTTTATGAAGTGTTGCTTTTTAAAAAGCTATATCTCGAAAACTATTTAACGTAAATACCTTTATTAGGGCTCATATTTTAGAAACTTTACTCTTCTTTAAATGACGTTCTTTTACGTTTTCTTATGTTGTTCCTACTTTTTAAGATAGCTCTAGAGCTCCGAATGAAAAATTAGTTTTTCGCTCACTAAATCCATCAAACAATAAACCAGAAAATAGCTGTTATCTAAAATTTACAAGAAGGCCGAACATTTTGGGCTAAAAAAATGTATTTCTCGATTTTTCGAAAATTCGCATTTAAGGGTTTCTTGAGGTACAAAAACGAATATCAACTCACAAAAACATCTTTTACCACACTTTGATAGATCAGTAGAAATTACTTTAATATTGTATTACAGTGAGGGGTATAATATATAAAAACTATTTATATTATATACTAAACACAATAATTAATATCAATCTTTCAATGGTGTTTATTAAATCTATGCAATTCCCATGCAAAGATTTCTTTTTTTATTTTTGTCAGTGGTTATTTTTTCTGATAATGTTGTGAGATCATGAGCTTAGCTCGGGTTCAGTGCGGTTAGACCATAATCCATATTTGCGATTGCAAGATAAACACATGTGATTTTTAAAGAAAATATTGACGTAGGACTAACTCCTGCTTGCGGTACGCTCTATATTATTATATTACCCCAAAAGCAAATAAATTATTCTATTATTATTATATTGTCTGACTCTTGAACTCTGCAAGCAGTTCAGTTTTAGTTCTTCTCCTCCACGTGTTAAGGTTCTAATCCCAAATCGCTCCCGTGATACGCAGGACTTTCCGTTCCTGCTTCTAGGGTACCTATTACCTGAGACCAGGTCTCAGAGCCTTCTATCAGAGCTTATCATGGCATTTTACACTCTTAGCTTCACATTTTTAGAGATTTAATTATTCTTGACTGAGAGAAGGTTCAGTTTGGGCTGGTCTATCTCAGTTCGTTGATCATTTAATTATGTTATTGTTGAGCCGAGATATTTGAAACTGTCTACTTTCGGAAACGATTTATCATTCACGCAGACTAGGTCGTTAGGATGGATTTTTCGGTTTATAATAAGAAAATGCAATTAAGAAATTATATTTTTAGCCCACTTCACTCCTCCGTGGAATTCCCTCCCTTCTAATATCCAGGATGCTTCTTTTACCTTATATTCCCGAGACCCTAAAGGCCAGGTTCCAAGGATTATAAAGCAGATATAAAATGCATCCCCTCTTGCGATGACCTTTGAGGCAATGAAACAAGCATTTTATTTTCAGGAAAGATGCAACAATAAAAAATATAACTTACTGGTAAAATACTGAAACATTCAATACTGAAAATTAATAATATTAAATAAAACTTATTTTTTAATCTTCATCGTGTGACTGTATCGCTTCATTGCTTTAATGATAGCACACATGCAAGAAAAAAGATTTTTATTTTTTTGCTTTGGAAATACTCTACAAATAATACTATTGAGTTATGGTGTATACATCTAATAGAGTTACTTTCCCTTATTTCAACAAATAATGCGTTTTAAACCCTGCCTATTCCTGTTACCCAGTTTGTCTAATCTCGGCATTGTACTATCTACAAACTTTGATAGTGTAATACCTATCTTTTATAACATATAGACGAGAAATATAGTACAACTATGATAAATGAAAACATTTATAAAAGATGTTTAATCAAAATTAGGCTCCTACTACAATATTTTATGATATATTGGCTGAGGTGGTTAGATGTTAACAGAGTTGGGCAAAAATCAGCTATGGTTGAAACTAATAGCAATAATTGTCATACGACCCTTATTCATGAATGAATAATTGGTGTTTGCGGCTTTAGCGCACTTGCTCAGCCTCCACTGACTCATTACCAGTGATGCGGCGAGAGGGATGCACTGGGATCTTTTGAGCTCTGCTCTACCCCTCACACGTAGGAGATAGAGTAGGCTCAGGGATCCTCAGGTCGATTGTGTAAATATTGTATATATTACTTTATCATTATGTTATTTTATTTATTTATGTTTCATACAGATAGTTTGATTATGTTCATTTTGTTTGTATATATTTCAAGAGTTTTTTTTTTTATTAATCTATTTATTTATTTTTTTAAATTTATTTTATTATTTTTTTAATTTTATTTTAGTATTCCCACAACTGTGTGGCAGATTGTAATATCAATCAATAAATGAAAAAGTATTAAAAAAAAAGTTTCAACTATAGTCAATTTTTATCCAATTCTGGTTGTTAACCTTCTACTAGTAATAGTACAAGAGCCCAAGAGAAGAAAAAAAAGGCAATTATTTTACCCCAATTTTTTATTACTATTATGAAAAATATGTATAATTACTAACTCTTAAATGTAAAGATAATTTGCGAAAATATGAGTTTTAATGAAACTATTTATGTTCTATAGTTCTAGAGAATAGCTTTTTAAAAAGCATCATTTCATAAAAAATGCAATGGAAATCAGTAGTCAGTGAATTTATTTTGAGAGATATACATCTTAAAAATACTTGACGTTAAAATTTCTAATACCATTCAAATTAAAGCTAATTTAATGTACTATAAAGTAGTTTATGATATTTACCTTCACAAAAGTAGCAATTTTCATGATATTTGGTAAAAAAAATGTATTTATCAATGCAAATGGACCAAAATTTGCAATTTAAAGTGCAAAATTCATACTCATGTACCAATATCATAAAAACTACTACCCCTACGAAGATACGTGTTATATATTACTTTATAGTAAATTAAATTACATTTTTTTTTAGTGCTAGCAGAAATCTGTACGTCTATTACTTCCTGAAATATGGTTTTTCATAAATCCAAAAATTCTGAAAAGCTAGAAATCAACATTTTGTCGAATATCATAAAAACTACTATTCCTACTAAAATAAACTTCATAAACTACTTTATAGTACATTAAATTAGCTTTAGTTTGAGTATTAATAGACATTGTAGGTCTAGTGTTTTTTGAAACATAGATCTCTCAAAATAAATTCACTGACGACTGATTTTGCAGGGCATTTTTTATGAAATGGTATTTTTTAAAAGCTATATCTCGGAAACTATTGAACATAAATAGATTAATTATGGGTCAAATTTTAGAAAATTTACTTTACTTTAAAATATGTTATCTGAGGTTTTCTTGTGCAGTTGGTAGTTTTTACGATATAGAACTCCGGAAGAGAATTGTTTTAACCTTTTGAAACAGCTTCCATTTTTAATTTCCCCTACCTATACTTAGCAGACTCTTCAATTTAGACTAGTAATTATTCGTAGTTTTTATTAAAGTAACCAAAAATTGGGCTGAAACAATTGACTTTTTTCTTCTCTTGGGATCTTGTGCTATAAAAGCATTGCAGGGTCTTGGAACTTAATTACGTGCCAGGACACGTATTTAGGGAATACGTTTTTAAGGTATAGTTTAAATTTCAAAACCAATGTGTGTCCCAGTACATTATCAAATTCAAAGAATGCCCACTACAACAAAATTACAACTCAAAAACTCCTTAAAATGTAGGCCACTACAGAAGGAGAAAACGGTGCGGAATCAAAATGTATAATGGTATATATATTCAAGCTAAAAACAGAAAATTTCAGAAATAGGGGACATAGAAAAAAAATCATATACATAATATATAAATTATATGTTTAATGTTAAATATTATAATTACAATAGCATAAATTTAATGATAATATAACATTTTAATTCAGGACCAATCTATTAAAAGGAGTATACAAGAAATCAAATAATTAAGGTTGATAATCAAAAATGTTACAAATAATTGTCTTATCTTAATTTACGTATAATGATTATTGTGAATATAAATATATTAGTATAATTATCAATACTTTAGTTGTGAAGATGGCCCTGATGGTGGTCATTGTATATAATGTTATTGTTGTTTTATGTTTTTTATAGAGAATCTTTTATACAACTTTCTATGTATATTCTTGCAGTCTTATCATATTTTACAATGATTGTATCATCTTCTTATTTAGCCCTACAATGTGGGGCGAAATTCTGTTTACTAATAAATTTATTGTAGGGCCTGGATGGTGGTCAATAGAGGTATAATAATAGTGAAAGAAAACAATTTATTGTTAACTAACGTTTTGCCACACTTTGCAGGGCTTCATCTGGGCTAAATGAAAAAAAATACTAACATTGTAAGAACTGACAAAACGTTAATATAAATATACAGAGAAAATAAGAAAATATGTAAAAAAAATAATTTTTTGTTTTGTTTATACAATATATAAAAGAAACAATAACAAAGCCCTGCAAAGTGCTAAACGTTGGTCAACAATAGTTTTCTTCTACTATTTTGATACCTTTATTGACCGCCACCCGGACTATCTTCCTAGAATCTACTTCATACGGTCAACAATCTTCTTTCAATACTAATAAATAGTTTTTTTTTTTCTGCCTTATATACTTCTGTTGTTCGTCACTCAGACCAACTTCCTACATTAGCTACATGCAGTCAACTAACAATCTTCAAATTATGAATGAGATTGATAAAATTTAACTACTTCTAATGTAATAATTTATGAATGGAATGGATTATGGAAAAAATGTTTAAATAAAGGAAGCAACAAGTATGAAAAGTTTCTTTCCTTAAATATAAATAAATACAAATTTTATATCCTTAGCCAAAGGTTAATTGAAGGGGTAAGTGGATGAAAGGGTTATGTTACAAATGATAAATATTAAGAAAACAAACTTCAGTTTGTTTTTGTTTGAGCTTGTTATGTTTTGAAGTGTACATAGCCCCATCTACATCTAGGTGTCTTAGTTATTTCTTCAATTTTGAGGTTAGAGTGCCTCACACTAAATAGATAGGCACCTACCTATATCCACACCAAAGATTAAAAAAATGGAAATATGTTACATATACCCTTCATCCTATTACCATTTCAATAAGAATATTAACTTCTAATGTTTTAATATTGCTTCTTCTCTGCTACTTCTTTTTCCCGCTTATCCTTACTTTTATTAATATAGGTCTTCACATAGAAATCCAGGAACATTGCAAACATAAAACCATTTTGAATCATAAAAAGTATTACTAAGGGTCTATGGAAATTGCAATACGGATTAAATGTTGATAACGCACAATGGAAGGTCATGTATATAAATTGCGTCTGAAAATTAGAAAAAAAAATTAAATGACAATAATAACATTAAACTTACTGAGCTTATCAACTAGGGAACTAAAGATAAGTTTCTTTATTTATTATTTTTTTTTTTTTGGAACCAGGGAATAATAATACTCTCCTTTTAAGCAAAAATGACGCCAAGGTGAGGGAATTAGGCCACGCCCCTTGAAGGCAACTTAATCGCAAATATGAAGAGAATAGAAGTTGTAATAAAGGCTATTTCCAAAAATTTGGTATATCTATAACAAAAATTTATTTAGCAGTTCTCGAGAAATTCCCGGTCTCTGTTATGTTCAGTGTTGGGTTATCAACATTATCCAAAGATGTTGAGTTTCCCAAGTTGTAGGTCTCTGCTCATTTAACTGTTGGTAACTAGGGGGTAAAACTTCATGAATCGTTTTATGATGAAATCCTCCATTGACTCCATTTGGAATTCCCGATATGAAACTTGGAAAGAAATCAGTCTCGGAAAACATAGGTACTTTGATGATGACTAGGTAGGAGAATTAAAATGCTGCAGTAGACTGTGCATCGCAGAAGGCTCAGAGCACAAGAGAGAGAAAGGAGAGGCAAGGCAACTTAGCTTAAATAAGATGTCAAAAGAAAAAGAGATATATAGCCCTCCTGTCCCGTGAAGTAATGCTTGATGGCGGTTCCGAGGGGTGGTAAAGAAGAATTGGGAGGTGGTTTTTTAGAGAGTAGGAATCTCACACATTTGTGAGTTCTTCTGAATATCTACTACTACCCATGTACTTACCTTAAATCCTAATACCTACCCAAAGAAAAAAGAAAAAAAATTGTTTGCTCGAATTGGTTATTTGGACTCAAGGGACCTCAATACTGTACCTTACTATATAATCCTTATATGAAATAAAAATAGTTTATTATTCTGGGAACTCCACCCCTTTAGAACAATTATAAGATAATTTTAATGTTACAATACCATATATTGGCCAAAAAACAGTGTGGCCTCACTTAATTAAAACTTATATAAATTGTATATAAATAATTTTTGATACAGAAAAAAAAAATTAAAAAACTAACTGACTAAATACATAAAAATTAAAACAAAAAGGTAGCTACAAATTATCTGTACTATTATAATATTAGATTAGATTGGTGAAGTAAGAGGTAGTTAAATAGAAGGGTTTTAAACGAGGGAAGGGCTGGTACATGACGTATGTTAGAGGTAATGGAGATCCAGTGAAATGCAGCTCGGGTAAAAAATGATTTATCAAACGCAGTAGTTCTGTGAGTTGGAGGGTAGATGTCAGATACGGGATTGGACTGAGGATTTGAATTGAAGGTTTTCTAGGATATAGGAGGGGTGCTGAGTACTAATTACTAGGAATAGAAAGTACTAGAATAGTAGCTAGGAAGTACTGGCATCGGAAAGATGGATAGAGCCACTTCAGCTCGATGTGATACTGGGTTATGTGCGTATCTCTGGCGGAGTGAAAGTAAAAATCTCCAATCGATCCAGGTTTTTTAAGTTCCATTATTCAATATTTATTTAATATTACTAATAATAAAATTTACTTGATACTAGTAAGCTTACCATTTGGAGCTCAGTGAGATGCCTCTTCCACCAGACAGATTGTTTGAACTCTGGGTATATGGCAGAAATGAGGTAATAGCAATACATAATCGAGTGCACGAAACAGTTAATTATTCCGATGAGCACTGAATGACCTCCTGAAACAAGTAACATTTAAAGAAGAACTTAATTTTATTACACTAACTAGTCGACTAAGGCCGTATGCACACGGAAGTACTGAATAGGAACTGATTAGTGACGTGAAATACCAACTAGTTCACTCCCTGTGTTATACGATGGACAGAATGAGACGCCTACTGGTTGCGGACTCGTCTATGATTCACAGAAACCCGTTTGTGACCAGTACCTTGGTGACTCGCATGTCGAGTTGCCGAGTGATTTCAGTTTCTAGTTTCTTAAGATGAGTGACCAACAGACCAGCCTGTTACTGGTAGGGGAGGTTGAAAAAATATCCCATTTTATATAATTTTCACCTTCATGGCTATTCGAAGAAGCATTGAATGGAGAAGGCATGGGTTTCTGTCGGGAACGACATAAAACGTGTTTAGCTGGAACAAAAAGACTTGGTCCACTTTATTGAGCCCTAAACTACTGTTTGATACAGATTGGTGAAGTAGTATTGATCAAACGTTTCATATCAAGCACGTTGATTAAATATTGATTGATTTTCTCTTCATATATAATCTATTATATCCCTGGTTAACAATTTAACATTTAGTAATAATTTTGAATAAAAACATTAAAACTAATCTTAAAAATTCAATTAAAAAAATATTTGTTTAATTTAGAATTCCTAGTTCTCTGAATCGCGAAGTCGCCTATGATAGACATCAGGTTCACATGACGATCGTTGAAGTCAATGTTGAATGTTAACGAAATTATGAGGCAAATCAATCCTTCAACACCATTTTTTAAATTTGTTATTTCCATTTTTAACGCAATCCATATCCAGATACTTGTAGTATTTTTTAATATAGAGTAGCCATTATAGTTATCTTAGCCATTACAATAAATTATTCGAATTATTTTTTAAGCCTTAAGATTTATATATTTTATTATAAGTTTAAAGAATGATTCATTTTTAAAAATAAAGATCTATATATATTGCAAGATTAGTCCTAGTTTATAACGTTAATTATGTTTTAAACTCTTCTAAATATCATGATTATTAAAATTGTTCTAATCCTGCAAAAATAGTGGACCTCCATGTGGTAGCTGTTGAAGAACTTTCCATTAATATTGCTGATAACAACTCATTCTGATAGCAATCAATATCAACTATCAACAACGTATAGTACAAGAGCCGGGAATAAAAAATGGCAGTTATCTCACC
>NW_027109908.1:186020-187522 GCF_000696795.3 Halyomorpha halys
ACGTATAGTACAAGAGCCGGGAATAAAAAATGGCAGTTATCTCACCCCAATTTTTGATTACTTCAATTACTTACTAAAAAGTAGTTTATGGGACTTATCTTCGTAGGAGTAGTAGATTTTATGATATTCAGATATGAATATAAATTTGGCAAATGAAAATTTGTCCGAACAACTATAAATCAATTTATTTTAGCAAATTTCATGTAAATTATTACTCCTACGAAGATAAACATCATAAACTACTTTATAGCTCATTAAACTAGCTTTAAGTTGAGTGCTAATAGACATCTGTACGTCAAATGGTTTTTGAGATATAGATTTTTCAAAATGAATTCACTAACTACTGATCTTTCAGTGCGTCCCATACAACATTTTTATGAAATGTTGCGTTTTAAAAAAATATATCTCGAAAACTATCTAACGTAAATAACTTTATTAGGGCTCATGTTTTAGCCAATTTACTCTTCTTAAAATGACGTTATCTTGTCTTGTTCCTACTTTTTAAGATATAGAGCTCCGAATGAAAAATTAGTTTTTTATATTGCTTTGAAACAGCCGCCATTCCCCCCCCCCTACCTATACTTGGCAGACTCATCAATATTGATTAATTATACATAGTTTTCATTAAAGTAGTCAAAAATTGGGATGAGATAACTGCCTTTTTTCTCCTCTTGGGCTCTTGTCCTAGTAGGTTCTCGGTGCGATTTTCGTCTGGATATTACACTTTTTCTTTCTTTGGAAACTGGATATTTGTCTGGTATCTTTGTATTTCTGGAAAACTAAATATTTTTGCAATAACTCTTTACTCTAAGGTCATGGGTTGACGTTGTTGGCTAATCCACCGAATCTACTCCTAATAGGCATTTTACGTTCACTAAATCGATCAAACAATAAACCAGAAAATAGCTGTTATCTAAAATTTACAAGAAAGCCGAAAATTTTGGGCTAAAAAATTTTATTTCCCGATTTTTCGTAAATTTGTATTTAAGGGTTTCTTGAGGTACAAAAAAAAAAAAAAATGGATAGCTCTTATGTGATATTAAACATAACTGGTAACATTAAAATACCAAACGTAGTAAAAGGTAAGACACAACACGAATTACTTTTTCTTTTTCACAGTAATGCACTTATTAATTCACTTTTATTTCTGTTTTAGAGGGTTCGGGAAAAAAAAAAAAAAAAGAATATCAACTTGATTGAAAAATCCCAAAAAAATCTTTTGCCACACTTTGACAGATCAGTAGAAATTACTTTAATATTGTTTTACAGTGAGGGGTATAGTATATAAAAACTATTTATATTATATACTAAATACAATAATTTATATCTATCTTTCAATAGTGTTTATTAAATCTATGGAAATTCCCACCCAAAGATTTCTTTTTTCCTTTCTGTCAATCGTTATTTTTCTGATAATATTGTGAGTTCATGAGTTTAGCTCGGGTTCAGTGTGGTTAGACCATAATCCATATTTGCGATTGCAAGATAAACACATGTGATTT
>NW_027109908.1:191837-192356 GCF_000696795.3 Halyomorpha halys
AGAAACTACCCATTGGTAGCACTCTAAAAACATGTTTACAATATAAGGTCTCGAAGCTATCTTCTTTTTAGACGCCTCAGAGGATTGTCAGGAATAAAAGAGGAAACAAGATTAGAAACTAATGGGTTTGGGTGGTTAGGGAGTTCGTAATGGAAGGAATGATATCTGGTTCGGGCTAGATCGGTTAAATGTGGAACATTAAGGTCTTTATTTATAATTTTATTTGTAACAAAGTAGGGAGCATTTAGGATTTTATGAAAGATTTTGGATTGTAAGGATTGGATACGAGAGTAGTGGAGTAGTTTAGTGGAGCCCCAAAGCTCAACTCCATATGTCCAGATTGGCCTTATTACAGTCATTTAGATCAGTCTTTTGTAATGTGTTGGAAGTTAAGACCGTTTGTCTAGTAAGTGCTGTAATAGTAGAAATCGACGTGCAGTTTCCTGTCTTTTCAGTCTTGTGTGAGAATTCCAGGTTAATCGTTTGTCCAAATGTAGTCCAAGGTAGCGGATCTGTTGA
>NW_027109908.1:193252-195020 GCF_000696795.3 Halyomorpha halys
TCTCCCTAAATATATACAACGTAATTAATAAAACAAAAAATTACGAAACTGAGATGCCAAAGTTGAAATTAATGCTCTTTTCAGAACAGATACATCTACGATATATTACACTTTAAATTTGCAATATCTTCCCGAACTGATTTTCCAAATGGAACTTTCAGTTGATTGATTGATTCCAATTCTAAAACAACAATATTTCTTGTTCGTATGAAATAAATATAAAAATATGAGAGTCAATTAAAATTTACATTCTGCTCTTGACTATTTAATACTGAATTTTTATTGAATAAATATTGAAAATTCTAAGAATAATTTTATGAAGTTAGTCATCCTGTCAACTGATATGTTTAAATCTCGATTTATTGAAATAAACAAAGTAAACATTTAATATCTGTGTAGCCATGGTAACAGTTGAAGATGGAATGTAAAAACTACTCTTGCTCAATCTAACTCGTGTTTGAACAGATCATTCATTAATGCGTTGTTCGTCATTCTCTTTTACTTTCTACAAGTTTCCATGTTAATATTGTAATACGAGTGCTGTCCAGAAAGTAACAGACGTTTTGAAATAAACAATTCACAAATTGAAAAACTCAAAGTTTATTATATACATTTGAAAGGTACACTCTTCAGCTATTTTTCTACATAATCGCCATTCAAGGGCCGCCCGTAGCTCAGTGGTTAAGACACAGTCTTATCAAATTGATTTCTATTGGGGGTGCCGGTTCGAATCCGGCCTGGGACGTTGACTTTTTTCATTGAATGGCGGTCCCACAAAATGAAGAACTTTGACCCCCAACCATGGTTAGGCAGTATAGGACTCCAATGGGAGTCTTGGTCAAAAAAAAAAAAAAAAAATCGCCATTCAAATTGAGACATTTATCACACCGTGGCTCAAGTTTTTCAGTACCCTCTTTGTAGAAATCTCCCGCCTGAGATTTCAACCACTGGTTTACACCAGCATGCAGTTTGGCGTCAGTATCAAAGCGTTGTTTACCGAGCCATTTTTTTCATTTTCATTTTTTTTGGGAAGAGGTGGTAATCGCTCGGCACCAAATCCGGGCTGTATGGTGGATGGTCAAACACCTCCCATCTAAAACCATCCAAGATTGCCCGGGTACGATTGGGCGTGCGTTATCGTGGAAAAACAACACCTTGGTGCTACGTTTTCCCCAACGTTTATTTTTTATGGCACCCCGTAACTTTCTTAGTGTTTCACAATTCATGGAGCAACAATTCAACTTTCTGAGTTGATTGTTGCTCTACGTTTCAGAAAATCAACGAGAAGCACTCCCTTGGAGTCCTAAAACACATTAGCCATGACCTTTCTTGCTGACAGCGTTTGCAAACAGTTTCATGGTTTCTTGAGATAATGTGTATGCGCTCACTCCATCGACTGCTGTTTTGTTGCACAGTTGACATGCTTCACCCACGTCTCGTGCCCTACGATATGATCCAGAACTGCATTACCATTTCTGCTGTACCAATGCACCGTTGCCTCACTCATTAACCCCAGCCCGTAAACACCACACAAAACTGACGATAAATTTCAATTGGTCTGTTGTTTAAATAAAAAAAAAAAAATTAGTCTCAAAACAATTTATACTTCTTTATAAGCCCTACGTTTCGGTCGATTCGACCATCCTAAAGGACAATATTTTTTTTTTTTTTAATAGATAGATTTATTTATTGACAGATATTACAATCTGCCACACAGTTGTGGGCAATAGGTAATATTGATAAATGATCACATACATACTAAAATAAT
>NW_027109908.1:195360-215012 GCF_000696795.3 Halyomorpha halys
GGTAATGAGCCAGTGGAGGCTGAGCAAGTGCGCTAAAAAGGACAATATTAAATACAATTTTAGAACCCCATCAATTTAAAAAAAAAAACTTTATGCAGGTCATTAATTTCAGTCTACAATTACCCTGTCAATACTTCATATTATTTAAGTAAGACAAAATAAGTAATTAGTTGATATGATAATATTAATACGTAGTGAACATAACTAATGACATGGATAAGAAAAGAATAGAGAAGGAAAAGGGATAAAAGGAAAAATGAGAAAAAGAGAATAAAACGTAAAATCTACTGTGATTAAAAGTTTTGATTTTTAATTAAATATGAAGAATTGACAAAATTGGGCAATTCTAGACTGAAATTAATGACCTGGGTAGAATGGACTGCATAAAGTTTTAAAATTGATGTTCCCATATCACAGCCTTCGAAGAATAGTGTCGTAATTGGAGGATTAAAATAAATCGTAAACCTACCGACTGCCCTATAGTTTCCTTTAATAATGTTGATCTTATCCCTGTCGAACAAATCCGCTACCTTGACTACATCTGGACAAACCACTAACTAGGAATCCTCATACATGACTGAAAATACTGGAAACTGCACGTCGATTTCGACTTTTACACCACTTACTGGACAAACGGTCTAATCTTCCAATTCATTAAAAAAGACTGATCTACATTACTATAATAAGGACAATTTGGACATACGGAGTTGAACTTTGGGGCTCCTCTAAACCTCCGAATTCCTCTCGTACCCAGTCCTTACAATCCAAAATCCTTCGTAAAATCCTCAATTTTTCTTACTTTGTTGCAAATAAAATTATAAATAAAGACCTTAATGTTCCAGATGTACCCGATCTAGCCCGAACCAGTTATCACTCCTATTATAAACTCCCTGACCACCCAAACCCACTAGTTTCTAACCTTGTCTCCTCTTCCATTCGTGACAATCCTCCGAGGCGCCTGAAAAGAAGATAGTCACGAGACCTGCTAATAAGAAATTGCATTAGAGTGCTACCATTGGGCAGTTTCTATAACACTCCAATTTGACTGAGATCAAATTTACTGAATGTATTATAATGTACAGTTGTAAATAGCAATAAATAAAGAAAAATAAAAGAATTGATGTGGTTTTAAAACTGTATTTGAGATTGTCCTTGAGGATGGCCGAATTGGCCGAAACGTCGGACTTATAAAGAAATATAAATTGTTTTAAGACTAAATTTATATAAAATTTATTTTATTTAAAAAACAATAACCAGTCTCAAGAAAGTGTTTAAGATTGAATATTATTATTAAATTAAAATATTATCATATTTCTTTGTTTCCTTCCATTATATAAATTTATATTTTTATTTCCTTCATTCTGTTATTTTACTTATATATTTAATTACCTATATATATTTTATTAATTATTCTTTCCTCTAACTTATTTTTAATATTACTCTTCTCATGCTGTCTTTATCGTCTTATAACTCTTGAACTATTCACGTCTGTTAACACTATAATATTATAACACTTTATGGATAATATTAGTTATTTGCTTATTATCTAATCATTCACTATTTCCTTTTATTAATTGGTTGTTATCTTGTCATTTGTTCTTAGCGCTGATGTAGGCTAGAAATTCAAGCCGAAACATTAACACTAATAAATTAATTTTTAACTTTAAATTTTATCGCACCCCCCATCATCTCCTCATATATATTACATTTAACATACCTTTAAACAAAAATACTTACCGCTCATGTTTTCTATATGCTCCAAGAAGTCCATGACATATTTGCAGATGGTCGCCATTATCTCGATATCCAGCAACGGGCAGACTTTTGATGGATGAGAACACACAAAATGATTACCAAGTGATCAGTTCTCATCTGTTAGGAAAACAATACATCGATATGTGGTGACATGCCAAAAACTAGCTGACTTATAGTTGGAAATTTAATGCATAATCGAATTAATCATATTCAAATGTTCCCACTTGTTGCCTAATAATGGGTTCCTTTTTTGGTTATCTGATGACAGTGAGGTAATTAGTAAACGAAATAAAAAAATCGATGGTTATCCTAGGAATAATTATGTGTAAAATTTATGCATTATTTGCCGGACTACATTCTGTTAAGTTAAATAAAACAATAATAGTTTTTTTGTATATAATCTTTTCAAATTCTTGAGACTGGTATTAGTGTTTGAATAAACCAATTGGAATCCTGGTTAAGTCTCAACACTATTTATTAATTCTTTAACAGTCCGACGTTTCGGCCAATTCGGCCATCCTCAAGAACAATCTAAAATATAAATTTACATCTCACATCCAATTATTTAAAAACTTTTTGCAGGGTATTCTGCCCAGGTCATTAATAACAAAAAATATAAAAATGCGATTACTTTTAGTTAATAATTTAATTAATTTTTTTTTAAGGCAGTTTCTTACTGAGAAATTCGAAACGGCTGAATAAAAATATTCAAGGAAAATTTTTATCGAAATGAAGATTTTTTTTTTATGTGGTTAAGAAAAAAATAAAATTTTTAACCAAAACTTTTCTTCAATCATTTTCAAGAATTATTTAACTGACAAATACATATTTATTTTTCTAAAAGCGTTTAGTCCTGTCTATTTATGAACACTTGGAACAATTGAATTTCATTTAGGTGACAAAGGTTAAAATTTGCTTATGTGTCATTGTTCTCCAAATTAGATGTACCCAGTCTAAAAATTACTTTTATGAAATGCCAACAAAAATAATACTGATGCGGAAAAAAAAGATTCTAAAACGACGTGAATCCTTAAATTTTGAAAATATCGAAATGCGGTTTGCGGGATCTTTTATGGATATTAATCCTATAATAAATAAAGGATTAAAAATCGAGTTTTGTCAACAAACTTCAATTTTTCACCGCGGTGTACATCATATAATGGGGTGTATAAAAAATAACCGTTTTTCAACCAAATATTTGTATTATTATTTATTTGATATAAAATACAAATAATATTTAAAATATAGTCCATTATCATCTACCGTCATTAGCTTTTTTTTTTTTAGAAATTTCTAACCTCTTAACTGATCGCTGTGGAGTAAGTTCGTGAGGGACCAGTCTACTGCTCTTTTCCACCTTCCCCATGGAGAGTAGATGGCGACTGACAGTATCTTTCGACACACCACACTCCCTGGCAAGTTCGCCAGTACTTGTGGACGGATTTGACTCAACAGCTTCCTGTTTTATGAATGTCGTTATTATTTGTCAAGCATTTCATTAAATAGAACTTGAGACATGAAGGATCATTTCATGCA
This sequence comes from Halyomorpha halys, assembly GCF_000696795.3. NCBI lineage: Eukaryota > Metazoa > Arthropoda > Insecta > Hemiptera > Pentatomidae > Halyomorpha > Halyomorpha halys. The sequence goes on from NW_027109908.1 coordinate 198,652, forward strand.
TTTTTTCTTCTTGTGTACATTAAAAATACCGGCGTTTGTTACTATAGTACTTTTTCTATAAATGCCAAAAAAACTAGTTTCAGAAAAGATTTTTCTAAGATTGCGAAAGGGAAATTTATTGGATGAATTAAAATTACTTATAAATTGTTGTATTACCACATAATTCAGTTATTAATGCTTACAAAGTTCAACAGTTTTTCTTTCTTAATGCAATTTACCTGGATGCTGATTCAATAACAAAAGTTACTATTCCAAAATGTTTAGCATATGCATAATGCATAGGATACGAAAGCGAAATCTCTCACATTTTGAAGAAGTGAAGGAATATAATGGGGGGAATAGAGCAATATAATATAATACAGTAAATATAATAGGAGGGGGTGGGATTCTTTCAGAGGAGTGGGAAAGGACTCGTTAGGTAGATGGAGTCCTCTAATAAGAAGAGGATTCCTCGAGAAGAAACCTTGCAAGAATGGAATCGTCGGTGGGTGGATCGCTTAAAAGGGGCCTAAGGAAGTACTTTCCTACCGTTGGTTCACGCCTAGAATCAATGTGGGTCCTCCCAGACTACTAGATCTCACAGTTCTGACGGGGTATGTGGGTTTCCAAGTTAAGCTCACCGCTCATGGCATCTATGCCCGATTTGTCAGGTTCCTGAGACCGCCGAGCACGTCGTACTTGCCTGTACCGCCTATGACGCACTGAGAGCCAAGATGATGAGGGAAACAGGACTCTATGTTCTGACTGAGAGCGATCTTCCTGAGCTGATGAAGAAAGAAAACTACCCGCACTACAAGATCTTCGTGTATGGTTAGAAGGAGGCTGTGGGCTCTACTGACTTCTCCCTTGGTAGGAGAGAATAAGCTACACCAGCTAGGCCTCAGTAGAAGAGCAAGCTTTATTTTGTAGCAAGAGCAAGCTCTGTGCACAGCAATGTAATATTTGTCATATGCAGGAATGAGTTGTACCCACTGCTGCGAACACCCGTATTGTGTAATAGGCAGGGTAGGGTGATATATAAATAATAAATAGATGGAATCCTCTACCTTTTAGTAGCCAACATACCATACACGGGCAAGTAACTTGAGTTTGTCGTGGAAACATTTTTGTTAAATAACTATTCTGTCATCGCGACTCAAACGAGCACTTTTGACTTACAAGCAAAGATCGTTCTCCAGACGCAAAACGATATTGTTATAGGTTGGCAATATTGTTAGAGTTCATTCGTAGGTCCAAATGGATGAACACTGCATTGTTGAACGGTACGATCCGAAATATCTGAGTCGAGCAGTTTTGTAATTGTTCGATAAACACGCAGACAGCCTCAACGTTTTGAGGTGGTTGAACAAAACGTCACGAGAAAACTACATTGGTTCCTCGAGTACGGCATTTTGGCTACTAAGTACTGGATGACTCCCACTACCTTACGAGCCACACTCTTTTAGAGTGGGGGAGGTTTCGCTGCCACAACTTGTACTTAGTCACCCTTCCAGTAGGTTACCTGACTTCACAGAGATTTTGGCGTTCTGGAGAATTTATCATCCTTCTAACAGCTGCTTTCTTCATCAAACATTCAGTGAGGATTGACTTATTGGTTGTTATTTGTATTTTATTTGTGTAATGTAAATTTCTAGTCCTGGAGGCAGCCAGGGTGCACTTTGGGCGAAAACAAACTCTGTCTTTGTCTACCTAATTTTGTTTTTGTATTCTTCTTTAAATTATCTCTATTGAAAAGATACAGGAAATGATACTGATGGAATTAATAATCCAGTCCTTAAAATACAGAACAACAGATGGCAAATAATTATTGTTTAAAAATAAAATCCTCATAGTACTTTTTTTTTCTGCATTTAAGAAGCCCATTTTCTTGTCATATCTTTTATCTTGTTTTTCTAAATTCTCACATTTTTTTTTTATTTTATTAATATTTCTTCTCCCCCTATTATGTATATTACCATTTATTGTTCACCTAATTTAAATACTTTTTTACTATGTTTACTTTACAAATTATTTTCGTTATTGTGGGATTACTGCCGTCCCCACTCCTCCCAATACCAACTGTCACTTTGTTTTTGACTGCTGTCAAAACAGGTATGCATTCTGTTTCATCATTTGATTTGTATTTTTTTCTTTTTTCATCTCTTTATTTGTACTTAAGGATTACTCTGCAAGAAAGAGTATTCCATTTTTATTTTTAGTTGTTTTTCTCTTCAATTCTTGCCCTTGCAATATGCCAGAGTATGGCCATTGCCCACAAAGAAAATATGAACTTAAAAAGCTGGAAAATGCTGGGTGAGTAAAGTTAACCCTATGATAGATGTGTCCTTTCACACTTATGTTATTTTTCATGTTAGCAGGGATGTTGATTTAAAAGAAAAGATACTACTGAAATACTTTCAGTTTACAATAGTATAAATAGTTTTTTTCTTTTTTTTTAATAGAAATCCAATTTATAAATACCTACCATTTGATTAGAAATTAAACTACATGTTAGTTCTTTTTAATAATTATTTACAATTTTGTCAATATTATAATAATAATATTTGTTAATTGTATTTAATTGTTGACATGGAAGCACTAAACTATGTATGCCACAAAGTTGTGAAGTATAATTAGGAATTGATTGAAATACTACTTAGCTTTATTTATAGAGATTAATAAACTAGCTAAAACTTCATCACTTCCGATTCAATGAATAATTATTATAAATTTAAGTCTAAGAAAATTATGACTAAAAAGTCCTGGATGAAGTGAAAGTCCATAGTGTATGGAAAATAAAAACACGCCTTCAAACATTCGTATTTATTTTTCTCCTTATAAATATTGCACAAGGCCCTGAAAATTTGTATGCTTAATGTTAAAGAGTGTCATTAATATTTAAGAATTTTAATTGTAGCCTGGACATTAGTAAAGGAATAAAGTTTTAAAATTATTTAAATGTACTAATTCTTTTATAGCATCTTGCAAGATTATTCTCAATTTAAATGTTTATTAAATTCTTGTCAACCTCTGAAAATAAATATTAGTAGCAGAATTTTTTATTTTGTCATAAAAAAAATCTATAACTTTAACAATAGTGTACAGACCTAACCCTATTTATTTGTGGCTTAAATGATTTGGAAGATATGCCAGACAGTTGGAGTTAGTTTGGATATTTTACAGACCATCCTGAGCCCAAACCTTGTACAATAATTCAGAAAGTTGAAACATATAAAACAATTAGTCATCTCTTAGACTTATTGGCAAATACCTAATGCTCTGTAAACTGGGGAACACAAACTAGAAGGTGGACCAGACAGTAACGGAGTATTGATAGGTTTGTACAAGACTTGGATTGGCTGTGGCTGTACAAACAGTGTAGGTGGAACTGCGATTTGAGATAGGTGACCAACAATACCATTCGGAAATCCACCAAGAGTCTGGACATTGTATAATCCAGGACCTTGAGGTACTGATTGCTCGGAACTTCTAGATATTACATAACTTACGCTGGGACACAATTTAGTTGATGTTACTTCTTTGTTTTCCGGACGTAAATTCAAACTTTTAGGTTGATCATTTTCATTGTTAGTTTCTGTTGAAACATATTCTGGAACTTTTCTCTCCACTGTTGCAGGCAAAGGTATAACAACCTCTTGTGGAGGTAGTTCTCTGTTTGGTGTTTCAAGAATAATAATTATGTTGCGCTCAGTGTTCCATCCTTGTGGAATGGTAATAACTACTTTCAGTGGACGACTTCTACCTGCTGATGGTGGAATATATACTACTACTTGTTTAGATTCTGAACCTGCTGATGAATAGCTTATTTTAACTTGGCCTGCATCGAGTGAAGAATAAGAAGGATTAAAAGTTTTGGACTTAATAATTATAGTATTTCCATCATGGGCCGGTTTGACATGTATAACAATTGGTCCAGTCTTTGAAATTTGTGACTCGGCAAATACAACTTTTGTTCCTGGTTGGGTGTTAATTTTCTCAGAGCTTCCGTGTCCCTCTTCACTTTCTTCAAAATAAAATGATTCTTCATAGCTAGTTGTTTTTTCTAAGCTGATGGATTTTTCCCAACTGCTGGTATTTTCTAAACTATCGAGTTGGTCTGAACTTTCAGTCTCCTCGGAACTATCATCATGCTCCGAACTACTGCTCTTTTCCGAACTTTCAGCACTTTCTGAACTATCATCATGCTCCGAACTACTGCTCTTTTCTGAACTTTCAGCACTTTCTGAACTATCGTTATGTTCCCAACTACTGCTCTTTTCAGAACTATCCTGATGCTCCCAACTGCTGATCTTTTCTGAACTGTCATGATTTTCTGAACTAATACTGTTTTCTGAAACTGTATATTCAACTGTATGGTATGTTTGTTGTTTGGTTTCCGGACGCATATATGAAATTGTTAGTTGGTTATCATCAATGTCATCCTCAGATGGAAGCAAAACAGTGATTACTTTGCTGTTTGTTTTTGTTTTAACCTGTTCAGGATGCTCACTTTCCACTGCCATTGGCAAAGGTATGACAACTTCCTGTGGAGGTATTTCTCCTTTCGGTGTTTCTAAAATAATTATTATGTTGCCCTCAGTGTTCCATTCTTGTGAAATGGTTATGACTATTTTCAGAGGACGGCTTTGACCAGCTGATGGTGGAATGTATACTACAACCTGTTTAGATCCTGACCCTTCAGATAAATAGCTTACTTTAATTTGACTTTGGCTGAGTGATGAATAAGAAGGATTAAAACTTTTAGTTTTGATTATTATAGTATTTCCATCTCGTGCTGGTTCAAATTCCATAACGATTGGTCCATGCTTAGAAATTGTTTGTTTGACAGTTACCACTTTTGTTTCTGGTTGAATGTTATTTTTTTCAGAGGTTCCATGTTTTTCTTTACTTTCTTCAGAACTTTCATGTTTTTCCTTACTTTCCTCAGAACTTCCGTGATTTTCTTCAGAACTTTCATGTTTTTCTTCACTTTCTTCAGAAATTCCATGTTTTTCTTCACTTTCTTCAGAACTTCCATGTTTTTCTTTACTTTCTTCAGAACTTCCATCTTTTTCTTCAGAACCAACTGTTTCTTCATAGCTTGTTGGTTTTTCTGAAACCGTATATTCAACTGTATGGTACGTTTTTTGTTTATTTTCCGGACGTAAATATGTAATTGTAAGTTGGCTATCATTAATGTCATCCTCAGAGGGAAGCAAAACAGTGATTACTTTGTTTTTTGTTTTTACCTGTTCAGGAAGTTTGCTTTCTACTGTTGCAGGCAAAGGTATAACAACCTCTTGTGGAGGTAGATCTCCGTTTGGTGTTTCAAGAATAATTATTATGTTATGCTCAGTGTTCCATCCTTGTGGAATGGTTATAATTACTTTCAGAGTGTGACTTCGACCAGCTGATGGTGGAATTTGAACTACAATCTTCTTAGATACCGAAACTGCTGATGGGTAGCTTATTATTATCTGGCTTGGATTGAGTGATGAATAGGCAGGATTAAAACTTTTAGATTTAATAATTATTGTCCTTTCATTATATGCTGGTTCAACTTGTATAACGATTGGTCCATGTTTGGAAATTTTTTGCTTTACAGATATTACTTTCGTTTCTGGTTGATTGTTAAATGTTTCAGAGCTTCCATGTCTCTCATTACTTTCCTCCTTATTAAATGATTCTTCAAAGCTTGCTGGTTTCTCTAAACTGACAGATTCTTCCCAACTATTGATATTTTCTGAACTATCCTGCTGTTCTGAACTACCAATCTCCACAGAATTACTAGGCTGTTCCCAACTACTGATGTTTTCCAAACTATCTACACCTTTTGAACTATCTTGATCTTCCCAACTACTGCTCTTTTCTGAACTATCTTGATGTTCCCAACTACTGATATTTTCCAAACTATTTACACCTTTTGAACTATCTTGATCTTCCCAACTACTGCTCTTTTCTATACTATCTTGATGTTCCCAACTACTGATATTTTCCAAACTATCTACACCTTTTGAACTATCTTGATCTTCCCAACTATTGCTCTTTTCTGAACTATCTTGATGTTCCAAACTATTACTCTTTTCCGAACTGTTTACACTCTCTGATTTATCATCTTCTTCCCAACTGCTACTCTTTTCAGAACTATCTTGATGTTCCCAACTATTGCTCTTTTCCGAACTTTTTACACTCTCTGATTTATCATCTTCTTCCCAACTGCTGCTCTTTTCTGAACTATCTTGATGTTCCCAACTATTGCTCTTTTCCGAACTGTTTACACTCTCTGAATTATCATCTTCTTCCCAGCTGCTGCTCTTTTCTGAACTTCCAACACTTTTTGAACTATCTTGATCTTCCCAACTACTGCTCTTTTCTGAATTATCATCTTCTTCCCAACTGCTGCTCTTTTCTGAACTTTCAACACTTTTTGAATTTTTGGACTTCTCTGAACTACTCTTCTCTTTGGAAATATCTACTTCTGGACTGCTGATTGATTCATCTGAATCTGTAGATTCTTTAGAATCCAATACTTCAGTGGTTGTAGAGTGTACTTCTGGAATATCAGATAAATTTGGGGTAGTGGATTGTTCCTCTACAATAGAAGTAGATTCTTCTGTAATCGTAATGGGTTCTTCTGTGATAGTATTGGACTCTTCCATGATTGTTGATAGTTCTTCTGTAATGATTATTGGTTCTTCTGAAATGGTGGTAGGTTCTTCTGTAATGATTATTGGCTCTTCTGAAATGGTCGTAGGTTCTTCTGTGATGATTATTGGTTCTTCTGAGACGGTTATTGATTCTTCTGTGATGATTATTGGCTCTTGGAAAATGGTGGTAGGTTCTTCTGTGATGATTATTGGCTCTTCTGAAATGGTGGTAGGTTCTTCTGTGATGATTATTGGCTCTTCTGTGATAGTTTTTGATTCTTCTGTAATAGTTTTTGTTTCTTCTGTTACTGTAGTGGGTTCTTGAGCGATAGTAAATAGTTCTTCAGTAATCATGGATGGTTCTTCTGAGATAGTTATCGGTTCTGTCACAATACTGGGTTCTAGTGTAATGGTAGTTGGCTCTTCTGTATTTTGTATAGGTTCTTTAGATAGGGTAGTTGGTTCTTCTGTGATAGTAGTTGGTTCTTCTGTGATAGTCGTTGGTTCTTCTGTGATAGTAGTTGGTTCTTCTGTGATAGTGGTTGGTTCTTCTGAGATGGTAGTCGGTTCTGTTACTGTAGTAGGCTCTTCAGCTATGGTAATTGGCTCTTCTGTTATTTTTATAGGTTCTTCAGCAATGGTAATTGGTTCTTCTGTTATTTTTATAGGTTCTTCAGCTATGGTAATTGGCTCTTCTGTTATTTTTATAAGTTCTTCAGGTTCGGTAGTATGTTCTTCTGTGATGGTTATTGGTTCTTTTGTAATCGTTGTTTGTTCTTCAGTAATTGTTGTTGGTTCTTCAGTAATCTTTATTGGTTCTTCAGTAATAATTGTTGGTTCTTCTGAGACAGTGGTCAGTTCTGTTACTTTTGTGGTTTCTTGAGCAATGGTAATAGGCTCTTCAGTGATTTTTATAAGTTCTTTAGGTTCAGTAGTAGGTTCTTCTGTGGTGGTAATTTGTTCTTCAGTAATAGGTGTTGATACTTCTGGTATGGTTGTTGGTTCTTCTGTAGTAGTTGTTAGTTTATTTGTGATAGTAGTTGGCTCTTCTGTTACTGTTGTTGGTACTTCAGGTACTTTAGTAAGTTCTTCTGTGATTGGGGAAGGTTCTTCTGTTTGGGTAGTTGGTTCTTCTGTTATTGTTGTTGGTACTTCAGGTATCGTAATGGGTTCTTCTGTTTGGGTAGTTGGTTCTTCTGTTTCTGTTTTTGGTACTTCAGATACTGTAGTGAATTCTTCAGTAATTGGGGAAGGTTTTTCTGTGAAGGTGGTTGGTTCTTCAGTGATGGTAGTTGGTTCTTCTGTCGTTGTTGCTGCTACTTCAGGTAGGGTAATGGGTTCATCCCTAATGACATTAGATTCTTCTGTGGTGGTAGTTAGTTTTTCTGTTGTTGTAATTACTTTCTCTGTAGTTGTTGTAGTTCCTTCTAAAATATAAAAAATTACAAAAGAATTAATAACTTGAATTACTTTCAAGTATTAAAATGTTTATTGGTTATTCATCATTATAGAGCGATCTTTGAATTACACTGTTTAGGTTTTGTGATAATATTTTTAATTGTTATAAATTATATCATGTATAATAGTACTAATTATTGTTACTAAATAAGAATTTCTTCAATACTCCACAAAGATTTCTTTTAGAATTTATTACTCAAAATATTTGATGGAGTGACATTTGTTAAACTAATTTCTCACCAACTTATCTGAGGTAATTAATTTGACATCAGCTCAAATATAAATTGATTATTAAATGCTTAGTAAATTATTTGGTGTGTTGAAACTATTTTTTGTAACAGGCACTTTGTGCTCAACTTAGCTCTTGTTAATTAAGAGAAGAAAATGATAATGTTAAGTCATCAGTATTTCGTTTACTTGCCAAAAAATTATACCATCAATATATTATTAAGGATGACCAACAGCTATCAATTATGTTTGCTACAATAGACCGCTAAACTAGAATTGAACTCCCTTCATCACTTTATTTATAAGTTTTAGTATCCTTTGAGTCAAAAAATTGTTTTAAAACATTGGAATTCTTATAACTAATCCAAACCAATGAAAATAATAATTAGTATCATAGTTAAGAAAATTTGAATATCAAATTCATAAAATATTAGTAGAAAACTTTTCAATTTGAAACCCCCTCATTCTCATAAGGTCAGTTGCCTTTTCTTCATTTTAACAATAAATGTTATTTGTACCAAACGTAAAAATATTTTAGTGAATGATCTTGACATTGTTTGTATAATTCTTATAAAAAATGTGTTGATTACAAAAATAAACTAATTAGGGAGAGGAAAAAGAAGCATATAAAAATTATGAAGAAGATGGTCAGGGTTGTGGTCAAAAGAGAAACGGCAATAGTTAACAACTATTTATTTTCCAATATTTTGCCACACTTTGTGGAGCTTCATCAGGGTTAAAAAAATACAAAAACAACTAACAACATTTGATAAAAGATATAAAAACGTAAATTAAGGCAGGATTAAAATTATGTAAAAATAAGTGAAAAGAAAATTATTTACAAATTAAAAAAATAATAATATTAATATAAAATAAACATAACATTGATAAGGATATAAAAAATTATGTGAACTATAAGGTTAAAATGTATAGAGAACCCAATAATATGCAACAACAGAAAAGTAGGTATGAGAAAACAAAACTTAACACACTAAAACACGGAAAATAAAGAAGAAAGTTGAAATTAAATAAAGGTAGAGAAAAGATAAATAAAAATAAAATTAATAATAATAATAAATGAGTAAAGAACATATCAGAACCACTCACCTTGTTCATGTTGATAGCTTCAGAGACTTTGACAAAAAATCGGAAGCGTACAAGAGTGGAGGTGAAGGTGTGACCATTTTTATTTCTATTTCAAATATAGCGTGTATACAGGAAAGAGATATAAAAATATTATGAAAAATGAAATATAAAAAATAATACAAGAAAGAAATGTAAACATTTGGTAATAATAATAACAATAAATTTTTTTTAACTTGGGAAAAACTAAATATAATTTAAATGATGTAATACGTAACTAATGCTTCTGAACAGCTGGGTGATGCATTTGTTCTTTACTCATTTCTTATTACAAATAATTTTTTATTTATTTATCCTTTCTCAACCTTTATTTAATCTCAACTTACTTTTTTGTTTTCCTAAAAGATGGAAAATTTTGAATTTTTGAAATTTGTGTTAAATTTTTTTTCTCTACTTTTCTATTTTTTCGTCTCTGTACATTTTTTACCTATAGTTTAGGTAATTTTTTATATTCTTATCATTGTTTATTTTATATTAATACTATTTTCTTTCTATATAATTTTATTTTTACATAATTTTAACCCTACCTTAATTTATTTTTTTGTATCTTGTTATCTTACAGTGTCAAAATGTTCTTAGTTGTTTTTGTATCTTTTGTGAAAAGTCAAAATGTTCTCAGTTGTTTGTGTATCTTTTTAGCCCTGATGAAGCTCTATAAAGTGGGACAAAACATCAGAAAATAAATAGTTGTTAAATGTCTTTTGACCACAACCCTAAACATCTTCTTCATAATTTGAAATTATATGATCAATTATTTATATATATTATATAAAAATTAATTTTAAAATATTATTGAAATATTCTAAAAATAAATCCTTAAAAGTATAAAATACAATTAGAAAACTGAAAAATGATGTTTTGTGAATTATGGCATCATTAGGATGAAAAATGATAAAATCACGATGAGACCAGAGATAACAAATCCTACATCAACTGTCTAAACATGCCTTACCTAACAGAAACAATAAACCACTCCAAGATTTATTTGTTAACTACCCTTTTTCTTTAAGAAGTGTTGAGTTATCTTGGAGCGATTTGACATCTCTATTTGAGGTGTCTCAAATTTTTCCTTAGGCTATTAAGTGCCACAGTCAAATTAAGAACTACCAAAAATTTCTTCAAACACTTGTTATAGTGTTCCTATCCTAAAAACTAACAACATAAAAATTATTTACCTGGGATGTTAGAAAGTGTAGCACTGCTTTTCGTTCTTGATTTATTCTTCTTTTTCGATTCTATAAATATAAAAGACATAAATAAACATGTATTAAGAAGTAATAAAAAATTTTATTATTGTTAGAAGCTATGTTGAAAAAACAAAAACAACAATTTGAAACATGAATATCTGAAGTATCTAACAATAGTGATACAATTATTGGAGATTTTACATCATATATTTATATAAATATTGATGTGAAGTAGAAGATTTCAATACAAGACATTTTTTCATCATTCTATCAAAAGTATTGCCACATCTGCTAATGTATTAGTTTTGAAAAATTTAAATAATTAGTTTCTGAAATTTTTTCCGTGCTATAAAAGGTGAATTGATTTTATGGACACAAAATGTTAGGTATTGAATATAAAATTACTCCAGTTGTCCTGAAGTAGAGAGGCCTTCAGCACTGGTCTAATAGCCCGTCTGGGATAACAATGACTCAAAGGAATAGACTTCGGACAATAGCTCAGAAGAAAAATATTGTCATGTAAAGGGCATGTGTAAATGTTGGTCGGAGCCTGGTATTCCAAGCTATAAGGTGCTGAGGAACTGTGGAGAGGAGAGAACAAATCAAATTATTTATTAACAATAGTAGCGTTGACTTCTATAACAACAATAATAATAAATTATTTGATTATAGTTTATGAGATAACTTATTTCTCCATTTTCATGATTGATGCTTACAGAACTAAGTGTAACATCTTGATGCTGCCTGAATAATACCACAGCATTCTTCGAATACCATAATCTCTTTAACAATTTTATTGGTCTGTACGGTATGGAGCCATATATTTTATTTATCAACAATTAAATCCAATGGATACCATTGTTGATAAACATAGGGGATACCTCTTTTAGGATCAGTGAATACCATCCCCATTGCGTTTTGTTTAGTATTCAATACTCGGCAAGGAGGAAGCATTGAATCATGCTATCATAATATATCAGACGTTATCATAATATATCGGATCACATACTAACTGCTTTGATAACCACTCTCCTATATGCTATGATTCACGTTAAAATACGAAGTTAGTAGTATAAATCAAAATCAAGCGATATAAATTTAATAAATTATGTAAATATGTGTTTACTTTTAATGACAGAGATAGTCGTGGAAGGTTCTTCAGTAGTTGTTGGATGTAATTCTGAAAAAAAAAATGAATAAATAATAAATTAGTTCAATTTACAATTTAATTGAAATTAAAATAATAAATAAAAGAAAAGAACAAATGATTGACAGGAGTGGGGATTGCCAAAGTTGTTAATGTTACTATTAAAGTTCAACTTAGATAAACTTAAGATAGTATATAATGAAATAAGAAGCTGTATATATTATATAAAAAAAAAAAAAAAAAAATAGGAAAACAGCTCATTATAAAACGGATAATGAAAACTTTAGCGCTCATGCTGCTATTATAAACAAATAAAAACAGACTGATGACAATTTTATTTATATTAATATAATTATTGGTTACAAGAAAAAATGAATGAACTTCAAATGTAGCTAAAAATAATAATGTGTTATGATAGTAAGTAATTAGAATAGTTAGATTATTATTTTCTAGGTAATTAAATAGGTCAAAGTCCAAGTAGGATATTCTATAAATGTTTTAGACTTGACCAGTGGTCTATAAACTTAAGCAGCTGAAGAGCTAATAAAATTTCACCATTTACAGTGTCACAAAACATTTACAAGAGACATTGTTATATTTTAATAAGCATTAAATTATAATTTATCAAATAACCAACACATCACTGTATGTATACAGGGTGTAACAGGATAAAGTTGACAAACTCTGGGTGGTGATTCTACACCTTGAGTGCACAAAAAAGTCCTCTTGGCCCCTGTTCGTTTCTCAATTATAAGGGTGGAATCTTAGTTTTTGTGTTGTTTTTTTTCAAATAACAACGTTTCTCCATATAAATAGCCATATTTCTTAAACTGTTAGTTCTACAGCAAAACTGAAACTACTGTAAGAAAGCTCATTAAATTTACTTAAAGAATATGTGCTACACAGACCTGAATTCATTTTTAATATGGTTACGATGATGGACGCTTAAAAACAAAAATAGAAATGCCAAATTTTGAAAAATTTTATTTTTAAGAATAAAAATAAGTAACAATGGCAAGAGTAAAAATTTTTTAAAAATACGTAAAATATACAGTTGTAAAAGTACAGGAGATGTACATATATAAACCTTAATATATAAATCAAGCAATTAGATTTCAAAAGTTCTATTTTAGTTCCTAATGGATGAAATCTTAATCCATTTACTTTTTTTTTTTTGAAGATATATAATGAATGGTATCATTTTTGGTTTTAAAATATCTTGAAATCTCTTCAGTAAAGATTCATTCATTTTTAAAATGGCTTTTTAGAAAAATTAGTGTAAATGAGCCAATAAGATTTCATAAAATAATTGGATTCGACTGAAACTTTTAGGGAAGAAATACACAATATAGATGAAAATACCTTGTTTTACACTGGTGTTTATATCAAAATGGAATATTTAAAAAGCAAATGTGTCAAAAGTTTTTGATGATTATACCTGCCTCTTATAAAACTCTAACTAAAAAAAAATTTAATCCCGAAAATCCGATGAATCAAAATAAAATAAAGCTCCATTCAACTTTGACTTCTCTAGTTTTGACAGAATATAGATAAAAATTGAATTTTATCTTACCTTGTCTACAGACGTAGTCAACCCTGAGGTATTTGTAGGTTTCTTCACATGGATTTGTAAACATTTCATTAAATGATGATAAACTACAATTGAGTTCCCCTTCGCACCTGAAAATGAAAATTAAACCAATCACTCAATTTTATTAATGATACTTTCTATAGAATTTCGCTTCCTAAATCGTAGTTTTAATAAATCAAAACGTACTTTAGTTGAAAATACTCTTTCAGCACTGAAAGCAGAATTTCGTTAATACGTTTCAATAAAATAAAAGTCATCATACAATTTTTTAAAAAAAAAAAGGATAACTTATTTAAAAGTTTTTAGAAAACTTTAATAGAGAAAAAACTATTAAATAAAAGTTTTTAGTAATCACTATGAAAATTGAAAGTAGAAAGTTTTACACAGCTTTAATATCGTGTAATCTAATTTCTATGAAAGTGTTCATAATATAGTGATTCAAAAAATGAAGTTCTATTACCATGCAGCTCTATTCTCATTTGTAGTTGGACAAAAACAAACAAAAAATCTTTTCGACATAAAAAAATTTGAATCTCAAAGATATGTTATTCTTAGCTGCAGCTTGATAGGCAGTACAGTCAAAGACCATACAGAATTCATGGAATCCATTTCTGGGGAAAGAGAACATCCATGAACTATCAACAGACAATGACGAAGCCAGCCGACAGATTATTTCGACCTTGATTAAAAGTAAAAACCTTGATGCTTCAATAAATGACATAGATATTTATTAATGGGTTGAAGGTAAGGAGGAGAACGAGTTCACATTTAAAACTGATGAAGAAATCGTACAGAGTGTTACAGCAGTGTCTAAAAATCAAGAAGAAGAAGAAGAAAGTGAAAGGTGAGTTGAGGAACCAACAAAAATAAAGCATAACGAAGCAATGTCTCATTTCAATCACTGTCTGAAAAGGGCAACAGGGAATGATATACAGTGGCAGCAAGTCCTTCTCTTACAACGTCTGATAGAAGAAGAAGTTTCAGCAAAAGAATAACCGACTTCTTTAAACAAGAATAATTTTTTTAAACTTCAAACTGTCAAATTTAAAAAAAAAATGTGTAAAAAAATTAAATAAATAAAAATAGTTATGTACATTGATATTTCTGATTTTTTTTACACCATTTTTCTTAATACTTTCTTTAATCTGAACACTTCCCTTCAGCAATTGGTTCCTACTTTCAAGATTACACTGTACATGTTTTCAAGTCCCCTAAGTCCAAATAACCAAGTCTCAGAAAATGGTATGTGTGTTTCTGTGAACGCCCTATCTCAAAGTTGAGTTTATCAAATCAAAAATTGAGTTTTCCAGTCAAATATATGAGTAATAAGTTTTTTTTCTCAGAGTAACATGTTTGTAACAAACATACATAATATTCTTCCAATCAGAGTTGGGAAAAAATTAGCTGTAGTTAAAAATAATAGTTAAAGTTACCATGGATACAATATTTATTTATCAATGGTTCATTTATGAATAAAGGTCGTTGCCATGGCAATTTTAGCTATTAGTTTCAACTATAGCTAATTTTCCCCCACTCTGCTTCCAATTAGTTCTTCAATTGTGACATATATAAAGTGATTGCGCAGCTCAAAATAAAATATTAACAATTATTAATTATTACTATACCTAAATCATTTGAAGCATAAAAAATAAGAAAGAAAATTTTATGAACTTACTTCTCCCTTATGACACTAAGAGACTTCTTTGCTGGTACTCTACAGTGGACATTTGACATTTTCCCCGGATATGGACAGGTGTTGGTGTTAGCACGGCCATAAAAGGTATCAGCTATTAATATGAACGTACCGGGAGGACAGACGATCTCTTTGCTATCATTTTCGCAAGCCAATAGAGTTTGCAAAGTGTTAGGTGTTACTGAAATGTCAAATTAAAAATTAAAATGGATTATAAATGCAATATTCAAACACTAAACAAAAAGGTAGGTCAAATAAAGTTTCACTTCAAAAAGAATATGAAATTAAAAAAGCTCTCGTTAATTTTTTTAGAGAATATCAAATTTAATAAAACTATAAATTAATCGTAATAAGATTACTTGTGTGTGCTTCTGGAGCAGGTGTTGTTATAGGACCTTTTGCTATCTCTGGAAAAGTACATAATAAAATAATTATTAAAAATTTATACAATAATTGAAATAAAATAGAACATTCTGGAACACATTACATTGATATTTGTACCTAAGAACAAAAATATCAATGTAATATAATAATGAATCATTTTTATTTAAAGAGATGCAACCAACAATCTTGGAAAAATTGAGTTGTATCTTCTAGTTAAAAAAAAGTTTGGATACAAAGTTTTACAAACTTACTTTACTTACTTTTTAAGGTCTCCAATTCTTTTTTTAGAAATACTAAACTCAATTAATTTTCTATATTATTTATATCACTTTAAAAACTGAATATTTATCATTTGCATCCTTTTGCTTTTAGATGCTTTAAAAATAAAGCCTAGATGTTTTATTAAAAAAAAATATTCTTAAAAATAATGGACATTAAAAAGGAGAATCAATAAGTGAATTTCATTAACGAAAGAATCCATGTATGAATTTAATTATTGTTATATTAAAATAATTTCAATTATAAGAAAATCACATTTTCATGAGGAGTTGAAGTGGCTTTATCCTTCTTACCGCCATAAGAATTTCCTTGCATCCTTTCCTTCATCAAGTCATCCAATAACACCGTACATCATACATCTCAGATCTTCTTAAATCAAATCCTCTGTTTACTTCCTCAATGCATGGATATATTATCTCAATATCTTCAGACTTATGTTTAATGGCTCACCGAACTACAGCTTTTGATTAATTCTTCCTTACTCGATCCTTTTCCCAAGGGAATTCCACTCCAGTACCCTTCCCCCCTTCAAATCCTGTTTATTCCATAATTTCCTTACCATCCAGTTCCAATAGAATTGAAATATAAATTCACTCAGTAAATATTATTATTTTTATTTATATAT
>NW_027109908.1:215191-219071 GCF_000696795.3 Halyomorpha halys
ATAAAAATATATATAAATTATAATTAACACCATAACTTATCAAACCAAGGTGATAGTTTATTGAATAAAAGTATGGTCTATTTCCAAATGAAATATTATTTATTCCTTGTTTTGTAATATAAAAAAAAAACTAATATGATACAAACACATACTTTTTGAAGATTTCATTCACTTATTAATTTGAGTTGCCAAATCAACATTCTTGTTTTGATTCATAAACACACTAAAATATTTTTTAAAAGTTAACTTTATAAAAACATTTTCTCTATGTGAAACTCTAAAATGAGACATGCTATAATATTATTTAGTAGACATTGAATATAAATACCAGAAAAGCCTTACCTGCTTCGGTGATTATCTCCTCTGAAAACAAAATAAAAACAAATTAAAACTCTTATATAAAAAATGACTATTTTAAGGTGACACTGATATGAGATAATTAAAATAAATTTACTTTATAAGGCAAGAAATCTGTCCTTTTATATGTTAGGATAAAGATAAAACAGGTTTCCATGGAAATGATCACAGAATAGTAAAAAAATACGTATGGATACTGAATACAGATCTTTGCTACTAATGGGTGTTTTTTTAAGCCCGATAGAACTTGAAATTGTAAAAAATAACACAAAAAATTAAATTGTAATCAAACATTTTTTTTATTCGAAAGATCAATACGTGACATTAACATTTGAAAATGATTTCGGGCATATGGGCACCGCGGCTGTTCTTGACGAAGCGCATTCTGTAAAATTGTGTTCAGCGATGAGGCGCATTTTTGGCTTAATGGGTTTGTTAATAAGCAAAATTGCCGCATATGGTCGTGCGATTTGACACCTCTCGATTATTTCCTGTGGGGCTACGTGAAGTCACTGGTTTATGCTGATAAACCAGCAACAATTGACGCCTTGGAGGCCAGCATTGTTCGTGTTATTCGTGACATACGGCCAGCAGTGCTCGAAAAAGTGGCCCAAAATTGGACGTCCAGAATGCGCTTCGTCAAGAACAGCCGCGGTGCCCATATGCCCGAAATCATTTTCAAATGTTAATGTCACGTATTGATCTTTCGAATAAAAAAAAAATTTTGATTACAATTTAATTTTTTGTGTTATTTTTTACAATTTCAAGTTCTATCGGGCTTAAAAAAACACCCTATATTTTCTGACATTGTTAATGTTATAGGATGTATTATAGGGAATTTCAAATGAGTGGTTATAATCTTCCAGGAGATGTATATTATTTTGGTATTATAAATATTTCTTTATAAACCACTTAGAGTCCAAATTTTTTGAAACACAGGGTTAATTGTGTGTCTACAGAATAGGGAGAATCACCATTTATAATTTAATGGTTGATACCCATTGTCATTTATACAACAATTGAAACATAAAAAAAAATCATTTTTAATATCATGAAATAAAATCATTTATAGTGCACTGATCGAGATATGAATTACAAAGTTTCTAGTTTAAGGCATTATATTAATCTTCAAAAAATTTTTTTTCTTTGACATTACAGGAAATAAGTTACTAATTACAAAGCAAATGTTTTTATGAGTTTCCATTTTAAGTGACGATAGTTAGCTTGTCTATCAAATATTGTTAATTATTATTGCATCATAGCTGTGTAATTAAAACACTTGTGTACATAAAATTTGAATATAAATAAAGTCATTAACATCTACGCTGAATAGCTGTTGAGCTTTGTTTTTACATCTGGCTTATTTACATAAGCGATATTTCATAGTATTCTCTCTGCAACCCTAATATGTTGGGAGGTTTTTGATTTGAGGTTTGAATGCATTTATACAAAAGAAGATTAAGTACATACTTCTGTCCTAAGTTGCGAAATGTAATGAGTATTTTAAGAAATTAAAATAGCTTAAACATAATAAAATATTAGGAAAAGCCATTCTAGAAATTAATCACTTTATTATGCCAAATATTTCTAGATTTATCCACAAATTTTCAAGATACTGTTTAATTTCAGACTTTTCAAAGCTAAGTAAATTCAAACATTCTTCATGATCATTAATTTTTTAGAGTTTATTTGAAAGAAGCATTGCAATCTTGCAATCTAATCTGAGGGGTAGGGATGTGGATTGAAAAAATAAAACAGTATTCTAAAAGCAAATAGCGGCAATAGTTGATATTGACATGTGGAAAAACGACTGAGGGATCTGGGGATAGCTCAGGGTGTAAGGCTCTATGCTACAAACTCTAAGGACCCGGGTTTGAATTCAGCTGTGGTAGATAATTATTTGTTGTATAACTGAAGCTGTGAGTGAATCATGTTGGTTCAGGAGCCCTCCTGTGGTCACTCAGCCTCATAAAGTGTGTACTCTTAATTTAAGATCTAGCTGTTGTGCGTGATCTTGAAAAAAGTCACCTCCTTGTATAATAGTTGTTTCAAAAAAGGTACTTCCTTACTAAGCACTGAACCCCTGACCCGTCATGGGTTGTAGTAGTTCACATTAATATTATTTTTGATGGATATGGACGTATAAGTAAGAGAACAAAAAATTTAATAGTAAAAGAATGAATTCAGAAGGAAAATTATTGGCTATATAAAGTGTATAAATTATTAAAAATAAAGTGTATAAATGAAATATAAATAAATTATAATTATTTCTTGGATAAATTTGAATGGTATTATGTGAGGTTGTTGTTTCCAGATAGGATGGGGATTTCTGGATAACAACATTTAGTAGGCATTTGCTACAACTTTGTATATGTAGAAGGAGATTTTTAAAATGTTCAAAGAGTTGGTGGTTCTACTTCTGTACAGGTTCTATATAAATAGCTATAGCGATTGTAAAAAAAAGAAGATGTCCACACTTTTTTTTATTGCACTCAGTCGGTGTCTGGTATAATGATGAGTTGATTAGCAACAGCTGATTAATAATAACATATGGTCAGTCTGTAAACAATGAAAGTAAATCGCACCCAACCAAACATTATCAAATTAATATAGGGAGAGTTCCATCCTAAGCACAATTTTAATCATTATTTCCTGAAAATTTATATTTTCATAAGCCACTCAGAGAAAAATTTTTAGAAAGTCTTATTGCATACCTACACCATCAGGAGATATTGCATTTCTATAATAATTGCAGATTTACAGATGTTGACATTTTTGAGATGTAGTGATCAATAAAATAAGTCAGTGAATGAGTGGTATCTGTTGTTTTATATCTTGAGATAAAGATAAAACAAGAGACCCATCTTTGCTAATATTGGTCCGATTCTAATGATACTTGTTTTGTTTTTAAATGAATTAAATTTTTTTGATTTTAGAAATAATAATCATTTTGAGTCCAAATTTCTTGAAACCCTGCCTTTTTACACATCCACAGCATAAGAGGAACCACCATAACTTCAACTGCATAGGAATTGCTGTTATTGAAATACAGTGATCAATTTCAAGTTAGCGGATGAACGGTCATGGGAAATGTACAGCTTTGTTCTTTTAAATATAAATTCAGCTGATGAATTTCTTTGAAAAATATAATAATGAAATATGTGTCCTGAAGAAAAAGTAAATTATAAAGACTAAATACTAACACTATTTCTTTAAACTTAAACACTTAAATTAATTGATTAAAAATTAGGCAAATAATTTGTGGTTTTGAGAACATGTCCTTTTTTTTTATGTTTACTTTGTCTGGGTTTTGTGACCAAATATACAATTATAAACCAGACAAGTCAAACATTGTGAACTAAAAAAAGTTCACAATGTTTGACTTGTCTGGTTTATGCCAGCAATCATTCACTATATTTGTTTTTAGTTCAATATAAGATCTATTGTGCAAAATTATGTGAATTAATTTACATTAATAAATAATAATTTTACTTTAGTAAATAAAAGTTTATTTTAATAAATA
>NW_027109908.1:219121-220790 GCF_000696795.3 Halyomorpha halys
ATCATCCCAAAAACGCAAACGTAAACGTTTAATGGATTACTTAAAAAGTAATAAACGTTAATGTAAAATAAATCTATAGATACCCATTAATAACTAATTGATTGATTTTAAATAGATTAAAACTTAATTTAACAATTTAGTTAACTTATTTATATGTAATAAATTTCAATATTATTTAATATACCTAAAATAACTATTGTCTTTTAAATTTATTTTAATAAAAAATAATTTTGCTTTACCACTGGATCCACTATCTTCCTCTGAGCTTGAGTCAGCAAGGGTAAGTGACAGTGACACCAAGCAGGTAAACAGAACACAAATCTTCACCCTCATCTTGGGATGACGACTGAGGAAAATACCGTAATAAAGGAGCCTTATATATCTTCCCTACACTTGTGCTAACATTTACGATATATGTAATAACTAATTAATGTCAATACAATTTCATTGCAATCACCAAATATCAATGGCTGAATTAGGATCCATGGTAGGCCATATACATTTTCCATCTATCTGTAAGATGCATGGTGCCTGCAAGAGTTAGTCAGCCTAACTTAAATAAAATTCACAGCTTTCTTATTTGATTGAGAAAGTTAAGAAAAAAATGTGAAATGAAAAAAAAAATATATATATATCTATTGTCACTATATTCAAAAATTAATAAATTAATAGATAAACTATTCCGAAGACTCTTTAAAAATTTTATCTACTGAAATATTAAGTATATAAAAAATAATACAAACCATTATATATATATTGTAAGATGCTCTTTTTGAGTAAATATTATATTTTGATGTATAAAGGGTTTTTGATATGTTTTATTTTATGTATCATTTTAATATTGTTCATTTGTTTTGTTTATCCAAAAAGCACGCTAACCAATTTTCATTGGCCATAATAAATTCATGATTTCAAACAAAACCAAGATGGCGGTACGTATCCTTCAAAAAGTCCATGGAATCAAGGCCATGTTGAGCAGATTCAAATATCATAAAAACTATTTTAACTCTTCCCATCATGATTGGAAATACTGTAAATTTAAGAAAATATAGAAGTCAAGAAATAGTGCTAAAGAATAATATTCAGAAAATCATTTGCAAAAATCCCTAACTGTTGTGCGACAATCGATGTTTACATGCAACTCGAGACAGGTATGGTTTTTGGCAAGCATTCTTGGTTTGGGCGCGATTGGGAAATGATGTTTCCAGGATGTGGAGGTGCTTATCAATTTCTGTCTAGCAAGGGTGGACATCTTGAAAAAAGAGGACAACCAAGAGTCACCCAAGAAGAAAAAAGGACTCTGAGTTTGGATTGCCTAGTGAGAGGACTTCCGTCGGCTGGAAGCAGGAAAGATTGGAAGCCATTGTTGTGAGAGAGACATAGCTTTTTAGAAGGACGGAAAGCCATTTTTGAAGGTAGGACATAGCTTTATAGAAAAGAAGATACCAAGAATCATCAAAAGAATATTGTGAAATTGGTTAGTTTTGTTATACCTAAATTTCAATACATGTGTAAAATAAATATTAATTTAATTAAGTGTTAATAGTAAAAGTGTCTGTTTCTGATTGCCTAGAAACCCGCCCTGAGATTAAGAGTCTTTTATATTATAAAATTTAAATAAAATTTTATTATCTATTTAATATTAAAGTTTTTAATTTCAACCCAAGCT
>NW_027109908.1:221100-253442 GCF_000696795.3 Halyomorpha halys
ATAACAAAATAAAATATACTCATTATATATTTTAGAAATAATGTTAATACCAATCCAACTGGAAAAATAAGATCACCCATAAATTACATAATTTTGTAGATATTTTTATGTTTATGAAAATCAAGGAAACAGTAAAATAGGAATCGTTGTCATGAACAGAATATAGATATTTGTGTAGACATTAAAACAGCAATATAAATTTTATTATATCAAATTAGATTGTTATTCTGTTAGATGTTATCAGTTTGTTGTAATTATTATATTGTGTCATAAATGATATTTATGATTCATTATATATGAATAACAGTGAAAAGTTTTAAGATTAATATTATAATATTATTTACAATTGACAAATAATTTCCTATTTTAAGTGAATTATTTGATATATTAATTTGCATTCTATAATTAAAATGATTTAAGTATTTTGTGATTTTAAATGTTAAAATAATTTTGTAATATTTAAATTGAAAGATCAAAAATTGCTCAAGTTGCTGGAAGTCCACTGCTTGCTTCAGTGTGAGTGATAGAGAATAGTATTGCTTATATGCAAACTATAAGCGGATATAACATTAAAGTATTAATTTTTATGAAGTCAATCTGAAGTTAGTTAAATAATAAGGAGTTCATGATGTTTTATTTTTGATACAAATTTACGTCCAAATAATGAAATTAGTTTAAAAAACATTCAGTTGACTGATGTAGTTAACTACAGAAAGTTGTGCTTTTAGTTGTGGAAAGGAAGCAGTAAGAGTTGATAGTTGCTTAACCTGGCTAGTATTCATATTGTGGTTTAGATTTAGTTTTGCCTTTGGCTTAGCAAGTTTATGCTTTATGTTTTTTGGAAATTGGATTGTAATTCATTCAGTGAAAAATACAACTTTTAGACATTTCAATTGATTGTTACTACAGTGAAGTATACTCATTCTAATAATAAAGATTATAACCATAGATTGAATAAATTTATAACAAATATTCTAAGTCTATTGGTGCTACAGTTCAAGGATATTTAAATCTAGGATAATTTTTTTGTTTATATTGTTTTTGTTTTTTTTGAGAAATGCGTTCAAATTTGATGTCCATGGAAAGGTGTGTGGTGAAGAAGGCTAGCAAGTCAACATTGTTGGACTCATCACCGGGGCCAGATGGTGTGTTGGTCTGCACTAAAAAAATACTTCGAGGTATATGATTACACATCTCATTAAGTATATTGTGGAGATTATGCAGAAGGTGGGGTATGTACAAGAGTCTCTACGCCAAGGATGCACAAGATTGACCTAAAAGAGAAAAGGAGACCCAAAAAGTATTTCCTCCTAGAGGCCAATAACAATATACTGGATTGTGCGCCGATTCATCGCAAAGGTTTTGGATTCTGAATTGAGAAAGCAGGTCACCTTCAGCAAAAGTCAAAGTGGTTTCATCAAAGGTCTTTGATTCATTTGAAAATCTCCAAATAGGATTAGTATTAATGAGTGAAAAAACCTTTTAATAAAGATGTATCAATGCTACCTATGAGCATCCATCAGAACTAAAAGCTTCAGTGTTTCCCACCTAGGATCACCACTCTAGTCTTTCAAAGTGCTGTGTGGTGTTTATTTATTGACTACTATAAATAATTTATTATTTTTATATATAAATCATTTCAGTATTATTATAATGGTAAATTTATTTATTACTTTAAATATTTTAATCAAATTACTTTATTAAATAAACTTTACCAAAAGAATATAATGAATCACAATAAAGTAATTTTGTACAGGCTGTGACTTTCACAGGCCATTGTAAGCTTAGTAAAATCATTACTCCAGATGCTGAAGAATCAGAATTTTTACCACCAGCTGGAATGGCCCCTCCCCATTCTCTGTTAGCTCTCCGGCTATCACGGCACTCAGGTACAAACCGCCTTCAGCAGACTATGTTTTCCTCATCTTATAATGCCATCAGCCAAAACAAGATAAAATGTAAAGATGTGTATATATAATTTTTCCTAGGTTAAGTAATATATAATTGTAATAGATTGAAAATAAATAAATAGAAGGTTAGAAAAAAAAAAAAAAAAATCAGAACTTTCAAGGAGGCCCCTCACCCCCAGACTTAAAATAGCTCATATATGATATTAAACATAACAGGTAACCTTAAAATACCAATGGTAGTAAAAGGTAAGACACAACACGAATTACTTTTCTTTTTCACAGTAATGCTCTTACTAATTCATTTTTTATTTGTTTTAGAGGGTTCGAAAAAAAAAAATCAGAACTTTCTGTTTCATGTGCTATTTTTAGTCGAGGTGAGGGGAACTTTCTATTTTTGGTGCTATTTTAAATCCAGAGGTGAGGGGCCTCCTCCTGTTAAGAGAAAGTTCTGATATTTTTTTGTTTTTTAGAGGGATCAAAAAAAAAATCAGAACTTTCTCTTAACACGAGGAGGGCCCTCACCTCCAGATTTAAAATAGCACCTTTTCAGAGTGGATATCTCATGTATACAAATAAACATAACAGGTAACCTTAAAATACCAAAGGTAGTAAAAGGTAAGATCCAACACGAATTACTTTTTCCTTTCACAGTAATACACTTATTAATTCACTTTTTATTTCTATTTTAGAGGGATCGAAGAAAAAAAAAAAAAATCAGAACTTTCTAGATTCCAAACAAGTAAACTCATAACATAGAATTTTCCAACCATGTATTTGATGATCTAACTTATTAATTTGGGCTTCTTCCTCCTAATGACCTTCTAATTCTTACACCTTAAATTCTATTGTCAGGATTAAGGGAGGCTGGACCTATATTCCCCTTCCTTCTTACAGAATAGTTGTACCCTTTAGAGTCGAGTTACTTTTCTACAAGAATCACTGGTGAGTACCCAGTTTGGACTTGCATTCTTCCTTCCTACAGCAGAATAGTACCCTGTAGAGCAACTTTTCTATTCTTTGAGGACTCACACTTACACCCTAAGACTCATACTGTCTACCCTTATCAGCTACATTAGAGCATGTGTTGTGGAGATCTACTACAGAGAACCTCACATTATCAATTAGTCAGATCTAACACAAAAACCTTGACAAAGACACTCCTGATATAGTACAACCACCTAACGTAGTAGCAGATCCCTACTCCAGAGGCAGTCTTCTTGTCAGATATAGTGGCAGTGGACCAGTTGGTTGGGATGTCCAGCGAGTAAGTCATGAGAAGTTTTGTGCTGTTTTTTGATTATGTCAGTCATAAATGGTATGTCCAGATCCTTGTGTAATGAATTGTTTATGATGTATCAGAGGAGTTTGGATTAGAAGATTTGAATTTGCAGCAGCCCCACATCTCAGTGGTGTAATTCCATGTTGGTCTAAGCCGCATGTTGTATATTTTTAGTTTATTTGTAAGTGGTAATCTATTTTTATGGTTTAGTAGTTGTTGAAGTAAAAAAAATCAGTGATTCATCCTTTTTTCAAAGTTGTCACATGTGATTTCCAGGTTAGTTGTCTGTTCATCGTAAGTCCCAAGTATTCTGTCTTTGTGTTGGAATAAAATAACAAAATCATTTTTTTTATGCTATTATTTTGGTTGAAATAAGCAGTATTAAAAAAAATGAGTATAACTTTATTTTAAAAAAAAAAAATATAGAAAGGAGAAACATTACTAATTTATTGTTTCTGATTTTTTTTTTCTTCAAATGAACCTCAGTATCATTGTTTGTAATAGATTAATTTTACAGCATATGAATGAAAGAACAGTATTTTTTTTTAGTTAAAAGATAACTTGACAAATTATTGAAACAAGCTGTGAATGACTATGTGATAGCTGTGGATTTTATCTTGTTTCTCATTCTTAGCAGGTTTTCTTGGATCTCTATTAAAATTAACTTAATGTTTATCTTAAACATTCAAACTAAAGTATATTACCACCACAGTGGTACCAATTGTTTGCTAAGGATTTAAATTATCAATTTTTAGTAATATATCGATTCTTAAGATATTCAGTAGATCTGAACGTTCAATAAAGTACCACCCATGTTCCAATGCCAAGAATAGAGTTGAAACATTTTTAATTCCTTAAGAAGGACAATCAAAATAATTAATAAATTATATTATATGGGGTAAAATAGAAACAAAAATAATTTGAATAAATGCATCATTATTATATTATAATTAATTAAAACCTGTTTTTGTACTAATAACATAGATAGAGTAGTAAATGCTCAGAAAATAGATTTGCATAATCCCAACACTTGCAGAAGTGGAGATTGAGATCCACATGGACCTTGTTGGGGTTGACCATATACAGGTTGGAGTGGCTGAGGTTGACCATACACAGGTTGGAACGGCTGAGGTTGACCATATGCAGGCTGGAACGGTTGAGGTTGACCATAGGCAGGTTGGAATGATGGATTTTGTGGAATAGGGTATGGGAAATTCTGGGATGGGGCTTGTCCTTGTCCATTAATAGTGATAAAAATATTTTTATTGCAGGGTTTGGGGTCAGGCTGTGATGGTGGATACGGAACTACTACAGTCTGTGGTGATTGTCCATCTCCATTAGGAATAGTTACAACAATGTCTGTAGGGTTAGAAGATTCTTCAGGAACAGGTACGATGACTACTTTAGGACTGCCTCCGCATTGAGTGGGAGGGACATGTACAATTATGTCTTTTTGGTTTGTACCAGCTTGGGGGTATTTGATGGATATCTTGCCAGGTTGATAGCTACCCTTAGGAGGAGGGAATGGAATGACAATCTGCTGTGGAGATGAAGAGTCATTGTCTGGAGGCAAAGCAACAATAACATCTTGAGGTTTTGAGCTGTCAGCACCTGGAGGTATGGGTATTGTTATCTCATGGCAGCTTTTTTGGCTATCAACTAATTTAATGGTGATTGTAATCACTTGAGGGTATTGGCCTGGAGAGGGATATGTTATAATAATGATTTTTGGTTTCGATGGCTTTGGTTTTGGTGTTCCTACTTCAATTACAATTGGTTCTATTGGTGGTTGTGTTGCTGGAGGATTCTCTGGTTCTTCAATATATACTGGTTCCTCTGTTATTGGTTCTTCGGTTGTAGCTGGTTCCTCTGTAGTTGTTGGTTCTTCAATATAAACTGGTTCCTCTGTTATTGGTTCTTCAGTTGTTGCTGGTTCCTCTGTAGTTGTTGGTTCTTCAATATAAACTGGTTCCTCTGTTATTGGTTCTTCAGTTGTAGCTGGTTCCTCTGACGTTGTTGGTTCTTCTGTCGTTGTTGGTTCCTCTGTAGTTGTTGGTTCTTCTGTAGTGGTTGGTTCCTCAGTTGTAGGTACTTCTACTGTAGTAGGTTCTTCAATGGTTATCGGTTCCTCAATGGTAACTGGTTCGGCAGTGGTTGTTGGCTCTATAAATATAAAATAAAATATTTGTAGACAATTAAAAAAGGAACATGCATTATGAATAATAATATTTTTTGCTGATAAAATATAAAAAAATTAATTTGTTATGAGGAAAATATGACACTGCAGCAAATTAAAATGAGACATTCAGTTGAAAAACATGGTATCTGATATTACTTGTGAATTGAAGTATTTTGCTTGAACCTTTTGGATTCTTTGGTTATTTTATATGTTTTTGAAAGAATCTTTAAGAAATTTATGTTTTCAAAGGTTTGTTGATATTAAATTATAGAAAGTAACTTGTAAGTAATAATTTTTTAAAAAAGGTTTCTTTATACTTTGTTTGGTGATGGTTTTTCTATAAAACATAACCTAAGATTGGAGATTAAATCATTTTTGAGGAATTGGAGGGGTGCCCAAAGTCTTTAATACTTAGAAATAAATAGTAAGGTTGAGAGAAAAAAGTATTTTGGCCTCCAAAATATTCTTCTTAAACACTAACTTAATTCAGATACAAATTTTACATACAGGTGTAAGAAACTTCAAAATTCATTTGAATAGGATGAAATTTTGACTGAATTTCATTCCACTTCTAGGGCATTATTTGGCATAGAAAATAACCCACCCTATTGAATTCCAGCTTATTTTATCTAAAGGGGACTCTAATTGTAGGAGCCATGCAGTGGTGAAGGGGCGAAATATATAAATGAAACATCTCGAAATCCCAAAATAATATTCAATATAACCATATAAAATGTATGTAATGAAGATGCAATGCAGCGCCACCTCTTCTTTATGCAAACTTTGATACAGTGCGAAAGTAAATTATTTTCAGGAAAAATACAACAAAAAAATTATTTAAAAAACAAATGACTATGATATATTGATTAATTACTAATAAACATAATAATAAAATTAAACATAATCAAAGCATGTTAGCTGCTAAAAATTAATAATGACTTTTTACCTTCTGGTGTTGTCCTCTCAGGAATTTCTGGAAAAAAAAAAAAAAATTAATAACTAACAAAAATAAATTATATTTATTGCATAATATTAGATTCTAGTATACAAGGTTTTTTGTAAATGCTGTGCAATATTTAAAGGTATGATTGTAAAATTTAAAAACTACAAAAAAAATTGTTAATCGTAAAAACTGGATTTTTTTTTTTGTATGTCACATTTTTTGTGGAATCAGAAATGATCACTCAAAAACTATTCAAGATATTAAAGTCCCAATAGCACCACCATAAAGTAGATAAAATTCTGTGTAAGAAATAGGTTTTGGCTTGACTTAATCTATCTTACAGAATCTTATAGGTAGGTGGACCAATCGCGACGTTTTATTTTGTTCTTATAAATCACGGTGTTGTTGTGAATGTTTTTCTCAGGCTCCAGTTGGACTAAAGAAAGTCCTTTTCTAAAAAAAGTATTACATTTGATAAGCTTGAATTTTGTACAAATTAAGTCAAGGTTTTCTTAGGGATTTGTCAAGATTTGGATCTTAATAATTTTCTAATGGTATAGTATGAAATTAGGTTTATTGAAAGAGTTAAATTCATTTTTAAAGGAAGAGAACTTAGACTTCCAATTCAACTCCTTAAAAAAATCATCTCCTAAATTTATCATATGTTTAACCATCAATATAGAAAATTTAATTTTTTATAAATACCTTTAAGGCAAATGTAGTCAACTTTAACATATTTGTAGGTACCCTTACAAGGATCAGAAAACCAGCTATTAGCAGATGTCAAGTCGCAGTAAGTTTTTCCCTCGCACCTGAAATCAAAATATGTAATTTTAATAAAGGTATTGTGGTGAAACATAAGAAAAAAAAACAAAAAACTGCAAAAGCAGATTAGACTCACAAACTTTATCAGGAGAATGATTTATCTGGTTTGCCTAAAAATTTGGCAGAGTCAAGGCAATGAAAAATTCATATTTCCTACTTAATGTTATTTAACTCTTGTCTCAGATTCTACTAATATTGCTTTATTAGGTTCAACAACACACAAAATGATATAATTTATAATATGACATGATATTGATACATCAATATTACAGATTTTAATGCTTATATTCAAGAAAAAATCAATAAATATTGTTAAGTAATATAAAAAAACCCAGATCAGTAAAACTAATTAAAATAATTCTAATTTAATATCCTCACTTTTTTTTTTTAGTAATTATGCATAAATTTGATTTTTACATGCAGTTCTATGATCATTTATAGTTAATATCACATGATGGATCATACTGTATTATGAATGTAGGAGTACTTCATTAAGAAGTTATTATCATCATTGAGTATTCTTTGCTTAGTAATGATTAGGAAAAATTATGATGTTTAAAATGTTGAGACTCAGTTTTCTAATTTATCTACTTTTTTAAATATTGTTCAATCAAACAAACTTTTTTTATAGTTTGAGTCACCTCTTTCTATTTTACATAAATGTTTCAAAGGTGATATAAGACCAACACCAAATCAGGGTTTGGTGGTGTGGGTTGCCCAGGGAAGGAGTATATAATATTATTTTTGGTGTTATGATGAGAGATTATGACTTGTCATACATTAACCAATATAATTGCTATAATTGTCTGTTTTAAAATTAAGATAAGTAAGGCTACCTTAGGGTGGAGAAGGTGGTTTCAAATTTAGCTACTTTTTAAAATATTGCTAATTTAACAATTTTTTTAAAAATTATCTCCTCTCCCTATTTTAAATAATCAGAAATCCAGTTTTGAAAATTGAGAGATGAAGAGGTATCAATGAGACAATTATTAAGTAACCATGAAAGAGTTGTCAATAGAATCATAGAGTATCTCTGTGTTTATAGAGTATCTCTTACATTTTAATAAATATATTATCTTGAAATCTTTATTCCAGTTTGATTTGAAAATTTTATTAGTGTTCAATCCCTGTCATAATTTTTACAGGTTTTTTCATAAATCATAAAAACTAACCTGTACTGCTATAAAAAAAATAAATAAGAAACATGTACCGCTGCAACCCATAAAGGGTCAGGAGGTCAGTATTTTGTAAAAAAGTAGTTTCCTGGGACAGGTTGTGCAAGGAGTTGATTTGTTCAAGATCACATCAACCACTAGGTTTTTCCCCAATTAAGGATATCCAATTTATAGATATTTTAAAGCCAAGGCTGTTAAGACACTCTTATGATAAGGGACCTGACACTAATTTACTTTAAACTAAAAATACAACCAAAGTCAAAATAATACTAACCTCTCTCTCACAACAGGCAAGGTAGTCTCTGCTCTGCAGTTTGTATTTGACATCCTACCATCCCTTGGGCAAGTTGTCAAGTCAGTTCTTCCATAGAAAGCATCATCAACAACAATTATGGTACCTTCCGGACAGGCCATTTCCTTCCTATCATGCTCACAGATGGTGAGCGATTGTAACACATTAGGAGGAGCTACAATAAAAAAGTAATTAAACGAATGAATACTAAAATAATATTTTGTTAATAAGAATTGAGAAAAAAAAATTGTCGATTCTAAATTAACAATGTCCCTCTTATTCCATAACCGGAAAGTGTCATTAGCAAAAAAATGGTTGGTTTAAGTTTTATTATACCAGGAAAAGTGGATTTTATAGTTCATAAGGAACTATTGCATTAAGAAGTAAAATAAATGCTCAAAGAACAAGTTTAAGAAAATAATTATAAAGTGAGCTTCAAAAGTAAGGAGGTACAATTTATTAAACAAAAACGGAATGTTGACAATAAATTTCGATATGAAGGAGGCATTGTAATAAATTAAAATAAGGAAGTTATAGGAGACATTGAATGTTTATTAAAAAGGTAATGATGGTAAATCTTTGTATAACAGGAAAGTAAAAGAATACTTTTTGTTATTAATCAAAATAATTTAAGAACATGTTTTGAGTATATTTCACTGTGGATATGGTATAAAAATCATTTTTGGGTTAGTTCTGAAAAATATAATTCTTATGAATTGGTCAATCAAAATCAAGAGGTGTAAGGTGGTTGCTTGATCAGGAAATGTTTATTTGATCATTTAAAAATGAGAGCCATTTTTCTTCGGCTGTATGGGGCAATTTCAGTAAATGAAAACGTATGCGGTTTTGTCAATAGTCTGAAAACTATATTACTTAGAAACACCATCTTAAACATAATGTTTTAACCTTAATAACTTGTTTCTTGAACATTTAATTTATTCCTACTCCTAATATGATAAAAATTAACCTGACCTTTATTATTTAGATAAAATTACTTTTTTCACAATATCAGAATAATATTTATATTATTGGGGGCAGGAATAAATTAAATGTTGGTCTTTTACCAGCCACAAAAATGAAAGTGCTTCCATTTACTGAAATTGGCCTATAGATCCAACAATTTAAAATTTACTATTTGTAAGTCACAGAAAATAGAATTTTCTTAAAAGTTTTTATCCATAGAAAAATGGAGAATCAACATACAAAGTATATAAAAATTTAAATATGGTGAAGCGGCTAACTTAATTTATTTTAGGCTACTTGGAATTGATTAACTCAGACATTACTTTTATAAAGATATCCAAAAAAAGTTTGAGATCTTAATATTTATATTCAGTCGTTTATAATACTCAATTAATTAAATTGAAACATTTAGAATACCTGGGGTAGTGTTGGGTGCGATTGTAGTTACTGGTGTTGATGAAGGTTTTGCTAAAAAAAAAATGTATAAGTTAGATTATTCAATTTAAATATAGTTGTTTTATTTTCATTCATTGTATTTTTATATAGTTTGTTTCTAAATTAAATTAAAATCTGTCCGTTTAACAGGTACAGGTATTTTTATATTGGATAAAAATTATTTAACATAGTGATGGGAGTATTATCAGCCATAGATGTAATTCAAGAAGTTGGTTCAAGGTGTGGCCAAAGAAACCAAACACACAGTAAGTTTCAATAAAATTCAAAATTTTTATTTATCTTCTTCCTGGTCATTTTTGAAATACAGCGGAGAGGAGGGGGTTATCTACAGGTAGCCAACTTATTCTAATCAAGTTTCCATTCCATGGGACAATCATGAAATAAATGCAACCCCACCATACCAGATTCGAACTGAGTGCCACTACAGTTACAAGATGGCTAAGGTAGATGCCTTCACCTCCTCAGTCACAAATATCCCTCAACACAATTCAACCAAAAAAGTGTAAAAGTAACAAAAAAAATAAAACGTGACTGTTGTTTACTTATTTATATAATGGCGTTACACCCCTTAATGGGCTTTGTTGTTCCTGTCAGCCACATGTTTTTTTCCTTCTCCTCACTCTCAAATGACACAGGTATGCCTCCAACTCATCAAACCTCCTCATTTATGGTCTTCTCTGAGTTCATCTTCCTTACAGCACCTGATTCAGTAGCCTTCTTTGTAGAAAATCTTCTTGCATCCTTCTTGCCACCTTGATGAACAGCATAAATATGGGGTTGGTCATACGTATCCGTTATCTCTCAATTTTTCCTGGATCATCATTGTCCTTTTTGGGGACATATTTCATCTAAAGGACCTTCCCCTTCCCAGCTTGATATTTTTTTTTCTTGTGTCAGGACCCATGTTTCACTGTCATATCACAGCTTTGATGATTGGTATATTATAAGCTTGGCTTTGCAGGAGAAATCTAGAAAAATGATCAATTCTTGGAATGCATGTAAGCACCTACTGCCAGCTGCTAACCTTGCATTTATTTCATCTTCATGCTATTTTTCAGTGTGATAACTGATTCCAGATGTTTGAAATTTTTCACTTAGTCGAATTTCTGACCACACACTACAATAAAATGGTTCTTTTGCTCTTCACTTCTGAAGGATCTTATATATTTTGTCTTGGAAAGCACAAGATGATTATATGTGTGTTCTTGAAAAAATATAAGCCCTTCAATGTAGTAATTATTTACTTGAATTTTACAATGAAAAAAATTGTCAAAAAGTCTATCTTGAAAACTTAGGAAAATATAATTGGGTAGAATATTAAATGAATGTGTCAAATATGACTTACGTTTTTTGGTGGTGGGTTCTACTCTTGGTGGAGGGGGCTCTGAAATGAAAAATAAGTTATATCAATTATTAAAAAAAAAAAAAAAAAAGAAAGTACTGAAAATGAAATCATGTATTAAATTTTAATTAATAATGATATTTATAGGTATATATTTATATAATGATATTTATAATTAATGATACACAAATTTTTGTGATATTTTAATTCAAATGTTCAAAAACTCGTTATAATTTCATTTCTGGTGCTATCTTTTCTACTTCTCGCTTATCTATCTTGATGTAGCGTCAAGATATAATTTTGAATTATAGCTCATTACAAAGAGCATGAAATGTTGAAAATATCTCTCACTTACAGTATGTAGTAACTATTTTTAGTTTTCACTTACCTAAATATGAAATATATATTAAGGAGAAATATTGAGATTACGAAAAATTTTGAATTTTGACAGAAATAGACGTTTTGAGGTTCCCTGAGATGTACAGAACTGAAATTACATATTTAAGGCGAGTATATGCCTAGGACATAACAGCAAGTTTTTTTGTTAAAATCGACTGACCGAATGTGCCACTTTATATAATTGATTTAAAATGGTTCTAACAATTTTGACTAAACTTGGTATTTTAATGTACAATTAAATAATATTTAATATCAGCTATGTCTTATTGAAATAGTTTAACAGGGCTTAAACACTGAATTTTCAAAAAATCTTCCTCTAAAGTATCTTTAATTGTGCTTAATGGGCTGTATAAAAAAAAAAAAAAATGACCATTTTATCAAGTTCAAGATTTCAAAGGGCTGTAAATATTTTAGTCCTATTTAATACTTACCAATACTTAATAATCCCTTTAGAGCATTCTCTAAGTTTGTTTAATCCCATTTGAGTTCTTTTAAAAAAAAAAAAACCTCAGTTTAATTATTTGTTTCAAAGAAGAAACATGACAATGTCCTACAAAATACTCGTAATTTTAAGGCATTACTGGAAAAAAAATTTGATTTTGTGAAGAAAGATTTTGTGGAAGTTGAAATTGTGGTCCAAGAGTTCTTTGACAGCTATCCCAAAGAATGCTATCAGCATGGGATCGAGCAATTGGTTAGCAAATGGCTAATGACGGTAGATAACAATGGACTATACTTTGAGTATTAATTGTATTTTATATCAAAGAAATAATATTACAAATATTTGGTTGAAAAACGGTCCTTTTTTTTTTTTTTTTTATACACCCTATTCTTTGAAATAATTAACACTTATGCATTGTTATTAGTAATAAAATATGATCTATGAAAGAACTGATAATAAACTTTAGAAGAAAAATGAAGAAATAGAGACGGCAATTCAGAGATACTGGAAAATCGAAGACAAATGAGAGTGCCTAATCTCTCTGGATCTCAATCTTATGTACATGACTTGGTTTATATTTTGTTAAGCTATTGTATTCTTTGCAGAAGTTGATGTTCATAATATATCTCTTGTATGTCATGTCTCAATAAACCCTACAATACAATTTTTATAGTAACACAGTGGTGCAAAAGTTTTGTTTGGAATAAACGCCATACATGAGAGGCTTAATTTCGAAAATATTGGTAGAAAATGTGACTTACGTGTCATCAAGACAATGGGCGCTTGAAAGTACTGTACTGGTGGCTCGGTTTCTGAAAGCAAAAAATCAATTAATTCTCAACTCAAAGTAGGGTGGTATTGAAATTTGCGTGATGCACGTATCGCACCAGATTTTTATAATTAAATTAATCTCAATAAATTACAATAATAATAATTACTTTTCAGACAAACGTAGTCGACTTTGACATATTTGTAGGTGCCCTTGCAAGGATCAGAAAACCAGCTGTTAGCAGATGACAAGTCACAGTATGTTTTTCCTTCGCACCTGAAATTGAGAGATATTATTTTATTCAAGGTGTTATTGGATTATTTTTTGTTGTGTTATATATTTCCATAGTAGTTTTATGATTGTCAAAGGTTAATTTTAATTTAAGCATGTGACAAATATCAACCAAGAAAGTTTGTCATGCATGCACAGATAGTTGATAGCACTATCAATTTTCAAGCGAATTCTGATAGTATGACTGGAAATGTCAATTTTCTTGATGTTAGTGGTTATAACAGTTGTTACTATCACTGTCACCATGGAAACTCAGCTTAATATAAAATGTAAAATCCTCCTATGTTATATATAATGTACAATCTATTATATTATTATATATTAGATAATCTTATGATAAAGACTTTTAGAGTCAAAGTACTGCTTACTTCTCTTTGACAATGGGCAATGTAGTGTTTGCTTTGCAATTCGTATTCGACATCTTACCCTCCCTTGGGCAAGTCGTCAAGTCAGTTCTTCCATAGAAAGCATCTTCTATAACAATGGTGGTATCTTCTGGACAGTCGATGTTCTTTTTGTCATGCTCACAGATGGTAATAGATTGCAATCCATCTGGAGGAGCTGAAGAAATTTAAAAAAATATTAAATGAAGAAATATAAAAAAATATTTTGTCAACAATAACTTATGTAATAATTGAGAATAATAAATTTTGTTCATTAATTAATAAGATTCTCTCGACAGTGCTAGGAAAAGTGAATTTTCTTAGGAAGTATAAAACAACTATAGACTTTTTTATTTACCCCCTTAACCATTTTTGATATATGGGGAGTTATCCTACAGGTTACCAACCTTCTCTAACTAGAGTGGGAAGGATGAGTTGTCATTCTTTGAGGTCATCACAAAATAAAAGCCAACCTACCCAGGCCGGAATTAAATCAGTACCGAAGCAATCCCTTGACTCACTTGTCTACAATAGCTTCCGATTTTCACTGTCGATTTATAAATACTTTCAATAAAGTTTATTGAAACTTTTTTCATAAATTGTTTTAATACAGCTTCCCCCTAATTCCTGACATATACACACTACACATAATTACATAATAAGACTAATTACAATTAATTATAAAATAAGACTTACGCCTCCTGGTTGTGGTTGTTTCTTGTTGCCTTGTGGTGGTCTCTACTACAGGTGGTATCCATTCTACAAAAAAAATTAAAAAATATAATTATCAGTTCATTATTGGATATTAAAGAATAAAAAGCTGTTTTGTAGATTGTCCCTGACGATGGCAGGATTGGCCGGAATGTCGGACTTATTAGGGAAATAAAAGTTTTTGAGGCTATAATGGATAAAATTTGAATTATTTATTTTAATTAAATTAATGATAATGTTTAAGTTACCTGGAGTTGTGCTAGGTGCAACAGTAGCCACTGGTGTTGGTGATGGTTTAGCTAAAAAGAAGAAAAAATATATGAAACACCTTTAAAATTCTATTTCTCAAGGTAAGAAAACTTTTTATGTAAAAAATAAATAAATGAATACTCCAAAAAAACGGGTAAGAAATAGTTTTTATCAAGGGTAAATATTCTGTTTATTTATCAATGGAAAGATGGGTCGAATCCTATAAAGCACTTAAAATACTCAGTGATAGTTTTATGTATGTGACCTGGAGTTGTATTATGTGGAAATGCAGTCATTGCGTTACTGATAACTTAGAAGAGAAATAGGAGGGAAGATTCCTTTCTTTTCAGTCTTGTGTGAGGATTCCAAATGTAGTTCAAGGTAACAGATCTGTTTGATGGGGTAAGGGCAACATTATTAAAGGATACTGTAGGGCAGTTGGAAGGTTTGATGAGATTTATTTTAATTCTCCAATTTCGATACCATTCTTTGAGGGCTGTGTTGTAGGATTGAAGAGTTTGGGATGCAATTTATTATGAGATAACGGTTATTATGAACTGTGAGCACACATGCAGAAATGTTCTTCTCTCCCGTTTGTCCAATTAAATACATTTTGTCTAGTAGATGGATCAAAATACTCATTCTAATCCTTAACCATGCACCCTTCGCGCACTCGTTTATAAAAATCACTTACGCTTCCAGGTAGTAGTTGTCTCTGGTTGTCTTGTGGTTGTTATCTCTACAGGTGGTACCCATTCTGCATTGAAAATAAAAATTAATAAGATCATTACATATTAATAAAGAATAATTTATAATTTAATTTGTGTAATTTATATAGGTATATGATAAGCAGTAGAAATTTCGGTGATATAGATATAGAAAGAAATAAGTTTGAACCGGTAGATAGGTTTAAGTATTTAAGTTTTACGGTAACTAGAAAAAATTAAATTGAAGAGGAAATAAAAGCTAAGTTGAAGGCGGGAAATGCTTGTTATTTTTAAATTTCGAAACTGCTTAGCCTTCTAACGAAAAACTTAAAAATTAGAATTCACAAAACTATTATCCTTCCCACTGTTCTTTATTGATGTGAGACGCGGCGTCTTACACTAAGGGATAAACAGCGTCTTGATGTTTTCGAAAATAATGTATTACGAAAAATATTCGGACCAGAAAAGGACGAATTAACGGGAGAACTTAGAAGGCTACTTAACACTGAATTAAGGGAACTGCACCCGCTAAATATAATTTAGGTTATAGGATAGATGGGCGTGTAAGGTTGTAGGCCTTAGTAACGAACAAATCCCTAAAATGTTAATAAACACTGAACCGACGGTGACTGCCAAGGGGTAGACCGAAAAGTAGATGGGAGGATTGCGTTAAAACTGATTTAGTAGAATTGGGTTTGGAGGGGCGTCACTGGAAGGATGTAGAGAGCGAATGGTGGAATAGGTATAGAACCTTCGGGTTCGTTAGGCCTTTATTATTATTATTATCATTATTATTATTATTATTATTATCAATATTATTATTATTATTATTGTATAGGTACATATTACGAAAGCAACACTTAGTGAAAAGCCTTCCATAATATAAATGGCCTGTCTAACACAAAAATAATTCTTGGAAGATTATTGATTGACCGTGTGTAAGATGAAAGGAATATGGTCCGAGTGCGGTCAAAAAAACTCAAATAGTAGAATTATACTATTTTACTGAGTCAACGTTTCGCCCCACGTTGCAGGGCTTCGTCAGGGCTATTTTGACGGCAGTCAAAACTAAAATGTGTGCGGTCAAGAAAAACTCAAATAGTAGAAATATACTATTTTAATGAGCCAACGTTTCGCCCCACGTTGCAGGGCTTCGTCAGGGCTATTTTGACGGCAGTCAAAACTAAAATGTGTGCGGTCAAGAAAAACTCAAATAGTAGAAATATACTATTTTAATGAGCCAACGTTTCGCCCCACGTTGCAGGGCTTCTTCAGGGCTATTTTGACGGCAGTCAAAACTAAAATGCTAATATGCTAAAAATATGCTAAAAATATATAAAATAATAATATAAAAATATGCTAATATGCTAAAATGCTAAAAATAATTCTTGTTCTTGTTAGGTAGTTCTTAAATTAGCTCATTTAAAGAAACAAACTCATAAGCTTTATCTAATAGCATAAATTACCTTAGTTTTGAATCGGTTATTTTAAATTATCGGCTTTAGTAAACTATGTTTCTTCAACATTAGGGTATTTATAACACTCTTTTGAAAAGTATAATACATGAAAAAAATTAGAAGTGATACTTACCCTTCTGAGTAATGGTTTCAACTACACCAGGAATTATAGAAGGGAGCACTGTAAATAAATAAAATAAAACCACTATGGTATACAAATGAAAAAATATATTAAAAAAAAAAAAGTTAAAAAGTGTGACTTACCCTTGTGAATCACACTTTCGGCCACACCTGGAATTATTGGAGGGAGTGCTGTAAAAATATAAATAAAAATTAAATAATCAGTATTACATGTGTGATACTTTTTAAATATTATATTTCCTCATTTAACCTCCGTGTCTTTAAAAAGATGTATGGTCCAGTTTATTACACACTGATAAAAATCTTTTATCAATTAACATTCTTTTATTCTTTTCTTTTATTTAATATAATTTTAAACAAAGTTCAGGGCAGTCTCCCTTCCTTAGGATATTTTGTTTTAACTAAGCAAATATCTGTTTAACATTAACATCATTCTTTATATCCACTCCTATTGTCCAAAACTTATAGTTTTTTTATTTCATCATTAAATTTTCCTCAAGTGTTCCTGTTTTACATTTTAGACTTATCGATGATTGATAAGTCTAAAATTTTAACATGAAGAGGAAATTTGAGGAAAATTGTAATAAGCAACATCAAAAATATAACTTTTGGCTTATAATATATTTGGACATTAGGACTAGATATAAAGAAAAATGTTACCACGGATAATACTTTAATTAAAACAGAATATCCTGTGGATTGGGAGATCACCCTGAAAAATTAGGAGACATTATGTAAAAACATAACATAATTATGCTTGTTCATGGAAGATTTTTATCACAATACAAGAAATTAAATATTGTATAAATATTGATGATGGCCTTACAAAGTTCTACAATAAAACTTTACTCAGACATCTACTAATGGGCAGTGCTATCATAAGTTAATGCCAATGAATAATAACTTATTTTAGTAATAAAACAGACTAGGAGGGTACTGCTTGTCCGCCAAATGGTGGGACGAATCCACAAATTATACAACAGTGTATAACACAACAAATTTGAGGCACATAAACTTTTTCATTTTTTTCTACAAAATGTGTTCTTCATCAGTTATAATCAATTTTTTTACAACCCATTTATAATAATTTATTATTTATTTGAAAAATAAAATATTACACGGTTACTAAAAAGAGATGTAAATTTAAATAAAGTATAAACAAGTTATATACAGGTAGATAGGCTTAAGTATTTAGGTTTTACGGTAACTAGAAAAAACGAAATTAATGAGGAATTAAAAGCAAGGTTAAAGGCGGGAAATGCTTGTTATTTTTAAATTTCGAAACTGTTTAGCTCACGCCTATCTAAAAACTTAAAAATTAGAATTTACATATTATTATTAATATTATCCTTCCCACTATTCTTCATGGATGTGAGACGTGGCCTCTTACACTAAGGGA
Organism: Halyomorpha halys; assembly: GCF_000696795.3. Classification (NCBI taxonomy): domain Eukaryota; kingdom Metazoa; phylum Arthropoda; class Insecta; order Hemiptera; family Pentatomidae; genus Halyomorpha; species Halyomorpha halys. The sequence goes on from NW_027109908.1 coordinate 239,413, forward strand.
TGAACAGCGTCTTAAGGTTTTCGAAAATAAAGTATTACGCAAAATATTCGTACCGAAAAAGGACGAATTAACAGAATTTAGAAGATTACACAACGCTGAATTAAGGGACCTACACCCGGTAAATATAATTCAAGTTATAGCATTGCGGCGTGTAAGGTTGTAGGGCTTAGTAACGAGCGGATCCCTAAAATATTAATAAACACTGAACCAGCGGGTAAACGTCCGAGGGGTAGACCGAAACGTAAATGGGAGGATTGCATTAAAACTGATTTAGTGAGCGTTTGGTGGTACCGGCATCGAACCTTCGGGTTCGTTAGGCCTTAATTATTATTATTATAAAAAAAGTTATTTAAGATCTCAGGAATAATTATAATTAAATTTACTCGTTTGCCGCTAGCCGCAAACACAAGGCTTGTACAAATGTTTGGTGAACAAAGGAAGCAATTAAAGTCGAAACCACATGCTTGTCTTGTTCTTTATAATTTTTTCGGCTATTATATTCGATTTAGTCTATTTTTTAATAATAAAAAGGAAAAAAATAAAGATGCTGCAATGTTGAAGAACCACCACAATCTAAAAGGTAAAAGCTAACTCTTCCAGCTAAAAGCCGAAAATAAAATTACAATTCAAAATTTTGGGAATAATTTAAGTCAGTTTATGATTTAGTAAAACCAAGCGAGGACTTACTAAAACAACTATTCCGAAATATAATCCTGATATACTTGTAACAATGTACAAAAATATATGTACACTCAATACATTTGCTTGCAATCAGTGGAATATTATATTATATACACTATTTAAAATTTAAATCTATACCGCTACAACCAAAGAAGTACTTTGTAAGGAAGTACTGTTGCTAGACCAACGGTTGTGCAAGGAGGTGATCAGAATCAAGCTCGACCGCCAAATTTTTACCCAATTTAAGAGGCTGGGTGGACCCCAGAAGGGCTCCAAGAACTCACAGGAGTTGTCTCAGGGCTCGTGTGTAACAGAAAACAATTTTCTGGCCAGATGAATTCGAACTCGAGTCCTTATAGTTAGTAGCCACGCGTATTACCCCGTGGTCACAGCGCTCCTTATTATTATAATAATAATAATTGTGTTAAATTAATCTGTAATTAAAAGTTTTAAAGTTCAAGGGAAGTGACAAAATAGGGTTATCTTGACTGAAATAAATGATCTAGGCAGAATAGCCTGCAAAAATTTATTAAAATATTAGTTAATTTATATTTAAAAATATCTTTGAGGATAAATTAAAATAAATAATAACGAATGTTTTAAGGCTTAACTCGATTACAAATTGTGTTATTTAAAGAATAAAAACCAATTTCAAGAAAGTGAAGAGATTATATATAAAATATTTGTACAAAGTAGATTAATAAATATATAAAAAATATATATATAGATTACCGATAATATGGGTGCCTTTAGATTTTACTTCTTTGGTATTCTTACTCTTCTTATTCTCTTTGACCTTTTTATTCTTCTTCTTCTTCTCTTCAGAGCTAGAAGAACTCGAGCTGGAAGAGTCGGCGAAGGCGACCGAAAGGATTACCAAACAGACCAACAAGATAGAGACTTTCATGTTTCCGGGTGAGGACTGAGGATAAGACTAGAATCCGGGGTGCTTAAGTATAGACCCGAACTTCCCTATCAATCAAACAAACACTTGTGCCAATATTGAAACGAACGCAACACCGGTATCTTTATACAATTAATTCATTAAGGTCAATATTGTTTAAATATTACTGTTACACGTTAATTTAATTAGCATTTTCCTTCGTCGCTACCAAAGGTAAGGGTGTGCCTTGCATTCGAGTAGTGAATAATATATTTTTCTCAGATTCGAAAATTCTCACGTTTTGGACGTCTAAAAATTTGTGTACGTGTCTGTCTTAAGTTAAAATACTAGTCCCGATTTTTGAGAGATCGTGCCTCTATGGTAAATTTGATGAAGAGGATATATCAGTGGTTTAGAGAGAAATGTTTTATTTCACCATACTGCCCAAATATATTGGTTTGCTTAATACACAACATACCAATCATAATCGGACATTTATACGATACATATATTTACATGATATAACAATAATTTTGCCTACTTTTTCCTTTTACAATCAATATTCGTCTACACTTTAAATACTAATATTTTTATTTATTTATTTTTAACAATTTCGTTTAATTGACAAATTTATTCTCCTTAACTCTCCCTCTCCAGTGATCCGCTACCCCCCACGTTCGATAATATCACAAATATGTATCAATAACAGGAACAATATTTACGTAACAATAAATCAGGAACAATATTTACAAAGATGGCCCAAGTTCTGGCCTATGCAGAGGGCGTAGCCATCATTGGTGATCCCCTTTAGGGCACTTTTGAACCCATGGATGTCGAAGCAAAAAATTGTTTTTTCTCGTAACCTCCTTTATTATTAAATTTATACAATAGATTCATACAAATGCATAATACAAATGAAAAATATTCACTAACATACTACTGCCTTGGATTGTCTTGTGGAATTGTAAGGTTCGTTGCAGGGTCCAATCAAGATAGTCATGATCAAAAAAGAAATCGGAGAAAAAAAGATGGGCCTGTATATTAATGGGGGAAAATGAAGGTTATGTTATGGGGTAGGAAGCCACTGGACTGGAGGCAGAGTCGCTTTGTAATGGGCCTCTACAATTTCGAAGTGGTAAGAAGCTTTTCCTACCTTTGCTCTATTATCAATGAGAACTAGGATGAAGAAGAAGAGGTTAAAAGCAGAATCGCTGCTGGAAATATAGCCTATTTCTCCATTGTAAGGCTAATCAAAAGCAAACTTGTTAGACGTACCTCCAAGTTCACCGTGTACAAAACGCTGATAAGGCTAGTCGTCACATGAAGTACAAAAGCCGGGAAGAAAAAAGGCAGTTGTCTCACCCCAATTTTTGATTACTTTAATGAAAACTAGGTATAATTAATAGTCAAAATTGATGAGTTTGCTATTTATTGAAAAGGGGGAAAATGGCGGCTGTTTAAACCTTAATTTTTCATTCGGAGCTCTATATCTTAAAAACAACACGAGGAAATCTAAAAGAACATTATTTAAAGAAGAGTAAATTTGCTGAAATATTAGCCCTAAAAGAGCTATTTACGTCCAATAGTTCTCGAAATATAGCCTTTTGAAAAGCAACATTTCATAAAAATTTACTCAAATATCAGTAGTTAGTTAATTTATTTTATGAAATCTATATCTCAGGACCAATGTCACGTACAGATCTCTACTAGCTATCTAATTAAAGCAAGTTCAATTTACTACAAAGTAGTTTATTACCATTACCTTCATAGGAATAGTAGTTTTCATGATATTTGCTAAAATAAATTGGTTTATAGTTGTTAGGACAATAAGTTTGATTAATGAAAAAATATTGCTTAGGAATCATTCGACGTACTTATATCTGTGAGAACTCAAATTAAAACTAGTTTTAAGTAGTTAGAGTAGTTAAATTTACTACAAATTAGTTGATTATGTTTATCTTTGTAGGAGTAGTAGTTTTATGATATTTGACCAAATAAACTCACAAAATGTTAATTTCTAGTTGTTCGTATAAAATGTTGGATTTTTGAAAAAAATATATCTCTAAACGCATAAGACGCACATATGTCTGTCAAAACTCAAAATAAAGGAAATTTAAATTACTATAAAATAAATTATGATACTTATCTTCCTAGGGGTAGTAGTCTTTATGATATTCACATATGAATATAAATTTAGCAAATGAAAAATTTGTCCAAAGAACTATAAATTAATTTATTTTAACAAATTTCATGAAAACTACTACTCCTACGAAAATAAACGTTATAAACTATTTTATATCTCATAAAACTAACTTTAATTTGAGTGCTAATAGACATCTGTACGTCAAATGGTTTTTGAGATATAAATTTTTCAAAATAAATTAACTAACTACTAATCTTTCAGTACATTTTTAAGAAATTGTTCTTTTTAGAAAGCTATATCTCGAGAACTATTGGACGTAAATATTTCTTCTTTAAATAATGTTCTTTTAGATTTTCTAGTGCCGTTGGTAGTATTTAAGATATAGAGCTCGGAATGGAAAAATAATGTTTTTTTAAGGTTTTGAAACAGCCGCTATTTTTTATTCCTCCTACCTATACTTGGCAGACTCATCAGTTTTGACAAGTAATCATACATAGTTTTCATTAAAGTAATCAAAAATTGGGGTGAGATAACTGCCGTTCTTTCTTCCCGGCTCTTGTACTAATTCACCAGTAAAGCTATTTTTTATTTCATTTCAAGAAATTGCTCATTTTTTTTCTCGCTAATTTCTATTACAGTATAATAATAATTTAAGTTTAAACGAGGAAAAGGTATTCAACATATTTCTTACTAAAAAAAATGTCATTAGGGAATGAAGGAATGATAAAATAAAGGAATAATAGAATGAAGGAATGATAAAATAATGGATTCTATATTATATTAATTATAACATTATAATGATTTATAATTTCGGAACTGTCATTGGACAGTGGTGAATACTGATCTATTAACTTATTAAGAATGTAAATATTTACTTTTCTTAATTTGCAGCTTAGTAGTGTTAGTAATGTCTTATTAAATTGTTTACTTATACAATGCTAATTTGTTTTAAATCAAATTAGTTCTAATTTATTAGCAGTTCTGTTTATTTAAAGAGTGCAATTTAAATTTTTTACACTTGTGTCTTTAGCTTTGTTGAATATTTATGGCTGTATTTTAGAATTATTTTAAAGATAAAAGTGAAACATTGTAATGATTGATTCAGTTATTTCTGTCCCATTTATTTATTGAAATTTCCGAAACAGTATTAGGTAAAAATACATCGGATAAATATGCTATTGGTTCTATTATAATGGCATGATAAGGCTTGTTGAAAAAATACCCATTGGTAGCACTATAATAATATTTATACATTAGAATGTCTCGATGCCATCTTCTTCTCGGAATGTTAGGGATAGAAGAGGAAGCAAAGTTAGAAGTGGGTTTTAAGGAGTTTAGATTGGAAAGGATTAATGTTTAATTCTAGATCGACTACACAAGGAACAGTAAGGTCTTCATGGATGATTTTATTTGTGACATTGTAAGGACCATTGAGGATTTTACGAAGGATTTTGGATTGTAAGGATTGGATAAGAGAGGAATTCGATGGTTTAGTGGAGCCCCAAAGTTCAACTCCATATGTCCAGATTGGCCTTATTACAGTCATGTAGATCAGTTTTTTGTAATGTGTTGGAAGTTTAGAGGATTTGTCAAGTAATTGCTATAATAGTTAAAATCGACGTGCTGATACCTTTTTTTTCAGACTTGTATGAGGATTCCAGGTTAATCGTTGGTCCAAATGTAGTCCAAGGTAGCGGATCTGTTCAACAGGGTGAGAGCAACATTATTAAAGGATACTATAGGGCAGTCGGTACGTTTACGACGAAGAGTAAGGTTATTAGATAGGGTGTATTGTAATGCTTCAATTACGACACCATTCTTCGAGGGCTTTCATGAGAATTCCAAGTTAGTTGTCCAGATTTAGTCCAAATTCGTGGATAAATAATGCAGGAATAAGTGGATTCATATTAAATGATACTGTACGGCAGTAGTTAAATTCTTCAGTTTTGACACCGTTTGGGGTGCAATTAAAGGGTTATTATTAACTGAGAGTAAACATATGTTGTCGGCATTCGTGGTGAAAATAGTGTAAGGATTGGTCGGAATGTCAGCTATATATACTGTGTAGAGGATGCGACCGAGGATACCTTGAAGAACACCAGCGGACCTGAGAGAATGGATGAAAAAGAACGAATGTGGTTCACTTTGTAAAATCTATCAGTGAGGTAGGAATTTACGGAGTTTGTAAAGTAGTTCCGGGTGCCAAACTCGATCAAAAAAGTCTCTAAATCAAGAAAGACAACGCAGTACTTTTCTCGTTTCAATGAAGACGAGACTACGTCCATTACACAAAGACATTGCTGGGCAGTGAAGTAGGATGTTCAGAATCCAAACAGGTGACCTGAGATAATGTTATTAGAACCTATACCCTATCGGTTCAGAGTTAGTGTTTTCAGGATTTGGCCATGATGGGAAAATAAGAGGTAGTTTAATCAATGAGTTGAGATGTCATTTTGACTATAAATAATTTCTATGGGTCAGGGAAATAAGGAGATGGAGTACGTTATATACGCAGGTTTTGAAACAGTATTTGAACATTAAAAAGTCATAATTTTAATTTATAAATTTCTGTAATATTAAATCAATTGATTGAGTATAATTATTGTGATAGAAGTTGCTTTAAATGTTGTCAATGTGAATTTTTTTCAATTCTTAATAATCATCAGCTGTCAAGGTTGACCAGATATGGAGACGTCGAACAAACCAGGAGCTGAAAGTTTTATATAAGGAACCAGACGTTGTCCAATTTGTGAAGTTCAGTAGATTGAGGTGGGCAGGGCATGTTGCTCGGATGGCTGATCTGCCAAGGAAAATAGTAACCAAGGTACTACATGGAACAAGACGCAGAGGAAGACCACGACTTCGATGGAGTGATGGTGTGAGTGGTGATGCCAGGACCATGAAGGGAGTGAGGAACTGGATGGCGGCCGTACAAGATCGTAATGATTGGTGGAGGATAATGCAGGAGGCCAGGACTCGACATCGAGTTGTTGAGCCAAATTAATTATAATAATCATATTTTCCAATTTGTTAATAATATAGCTCAGGATGTGGTTCACCACTCATGCAGCACCTCTACAAGACCAACTTTAACTTAACTGCAGAGCTTCCAGAATTCCCTCCTTCGGCCAATAGTCAGGGGAACCACCCTCCGGCGGGCCAGGAATAGTCATCAGTGAGGAGTTCCAACTCCCGTCTATGCCGGAATTCATGCCAATCCACTATTCCGTGAGGTCGTCCTTACACCGAGACCTGGGAGGTGGCAAAGCACTGTCCCCTTGGTCGACGTCCTCGCCGAGGAAAGGACTTCTGGCTCTGCAGCCTCAAGTCACCCACACCTTCAACACCACCAGCCGGAATGGTCCCTCCCCATTCCTTGTCCCACGGCAATCATGCTATTTATGCTGTTTAAAAATAAAGAAATTTGAAGGTAAGACAAAAAATGTGTGTGCCTCCTCCCCCCCTCCCTTGGGCAAATCCTGCCTACACAAATGTCTTTAGAGATTCCATTTTTTAAAGAATATTTACATAACGTTTACTATGAGGTCAGAAATGACCTCTGATATGATTCTAACGTCAAAGAAATGAGCACTATTCTACTTATGGTGTCTGAATTTAAAAATAGTTATTAAATTTGGATTGTCTTATTAGCACGTAATTTAATAGCAACAAATGTTTATGTAGCTGTAGCTCTAATTACCAAAGGTTTCCTTAATCAAAACATTCCCATGAATTATTTATTTATTTAAATCGCACATGTATTATATTGAACTGAATTACATTATTGCCCTTATCTCTGTTGCTGATTACGAATAAATAAATAAAAATATGGTAAACATATAATTAAAAAAAATCCTAAATAAAAATAAATTTCATAGAGGTTTTAAACTATTTTAAGTGTACAATTAATTGGGATTTTTATGTAAAAATACATTAGAGGACAATAAAATAAATAGGAAATTAGTGTAGATTTAATACTAACTCAAGTTTACAATTTGTATATTTAAATTTAAATGCAGGCATTGAATGAAAGAACATGTAATAACAGTGTAAAATAAATATAATAGTCACAAGTAAATAGAAGTAATAGCCTTGGATTTAATAAGAAAAAAAAAAGTATTCAACATATTACTGAAAAAAAAAGTCAGTAAAGAATAAAGGAATGATAGAATGAAGTAATGATAGATTGAAGGAACGATAGAATGAAGGAATGGTAGAATCAAGTAGGCCAGACCTGGATTACCAATGAACTTCGTATAGGACAAGAGCCCAAGAGGAGAAAAAAGGCAGTTATCTCACCCCAATTTTTGATTACTTTAATGAAAACTATGCATAATTAATAGTCAAAATTGATGAATCTGCCAAGTATAGCTAGGGAGAATAAAAACTGGCAGCTGTTTCAAAGCGATAAAAAAAAAAAATTCATTCGGAACTCTATATCTTAAAAACTACCGACAACAATCGAAAATCTAAGAGAACATTATTTAAAGAAGAGTAAATTTCCTAAAATATGAGCCCTCGTATAGTTATTTACGTTAAATAGTTTTAGAGATATAGCTTTTTAAAAAGCAACATTTCATAAAAATGTACTATGGGACGTACTGAAAGTAACTAGTACTGATTAATTAGTGAATTTACTTTGATAAATCTATAACTCAAAAACCATTTGACGTACAGAAGACTACTAGTACTCAAATTACAGCTAGTTTAATGAGCTATAAAGTATTTTATGATGTTTATCTTCGTAGGAGTAATAGTTTACAGAAATTTGGTAAAATAAATTGATTTATAGTTGTTCGGAAAAATTTTCATTTGCCAAATTTATATTCATATGTGAATATCATAAAAACTACTACCTCTACGAAGATAAGTGTCATAAACTACTTTATAGTAAGTTAAATTTCCTTTATTTTGAGTGTTGGTAGACATATGTGCGTTTTAAGGATCTAGAGTTATATTTTTTTCAAAAATCCAACATTTTGTAGGAACAACTATAAATTAACGTTTTGTGAGTTTATTTTGTCAAATATCATAAAAACTACTACTCCTACAAAGATAAACATTATTAACTATTTTGTAGTAAATTTAACTAGCTTTAATTTGAGCGCTGGCAAACATCTTTACGTCCAACGATTTTTAAAATGAATTTTTTCATAAATCAACTTATTGTCCGAACAACTATAAATCAATTTATTTTATCAAATATCATGAAAACTACTATTCCTACGAAGGTAAAGATTATAACGTTATTTATAGTCCATTAATCTAGCTTTAATTTGAGTGCTAATAGACATCTGTACGTCTCATAGTTCTTGAGATATGGATTTCTCAAAATAAATTAGGTAATTACTAATCTTTCAGAAGATTTTAAAGAAATTTTGCTTTTTAAAAAGCTATATCTCGAGAACTATTGGACGTAAATAGCTCTTTTAGGGCTAATATTTCAGCAAATTTAATCTTATTTAAATAATGTTCTCTTAGATTTTTTAGTGTTGTTGGTAGTTTTTAAGATATAGAGCTCCGAATGAATAATTAATGTCTGTTTAAGGTTTTGAAACAGCCGCCATTTTTTATTCCCGCTACCTATACTTGGCAGACTCATGAATTTTGACTATTAATTATACACAGTTTTCATTAAAGTAATCAAAAATTGGGGGGAGATAACTGCCTTTTTTTCTTACCGGCTCTTGTACTAATACCACTAAAATTTTATATATTGTTGTGACCAACGTGTAAAAAGAAAAAGATTACTGTGTATAGTGCAGCTAAGATGAGTTTGCCTGTGGGTAAAGAGAGGGGAGATGGGCAGTAGCAAACATTCTCCCGCCAACCCCGCACTTTTGTCATAGGTCCGTTCTAACAACCACTTCTGAATGTCCGGATCTGTACAGGGCATGCATAGTACGTTTTCCTCCCAAATGCAGCACTGCACATGCTCTATGCAGTTCTGGGTAGCCTCAAGTGGTTGTTGGAACTGACCTACTCAGTTGACTGGACTTCCTTTCCTCGACATACTTCTATAACTTTACAAATAGAAATTCCTCATATCAGCTTATATTAGCAGACTAATTTTTATTAATATCACTATATTATAAGTTTACCAAGCCAAGTAAACTGGTTAAAGGTTAAACTATCCACTCTCAAACCAAAAATTGAATTATAAATATTTTAAAATTCATCAAAACAGAGGCTGAAAGTGGTTTGAATCATGTTATCGCTGATGAAAAGAGTTTTTTAGGCTACAGGTGTCTCGAAACACCCTTTGAGAAGCATTACAAAAGAGGGTGAAGCTGGAAAGAGGGGTGATAAACCTAGTTTTGAAACTTTAGCCAAGAAACGACCCAAAAATAAAACAAAAGTTAACATTGATTGCTTTGATAAAGAAGGAATTCAGAATCTAGTGTTTAATTTCCATATACATGATAAAAAAAAAAAAAAAAACTACCATCTTCGAGGAACATTTTACTAAAAATAAGGGAAAATTCAGAAATTAATTTCAGTAGAAATAAAGACTCATTACGTAAAATACACTAAAAAAGTGATAGTTTTTTTTTCTGAACACAATGAAAAATGGAACATACAGCGTTCTTAAATAGCAAGTTAGAACAGAGTTAGAGCAAGTAAAACAAGAATCAATAAGAAACAATCACAGTCAAAGATAAAGGATAACCTACAGAAACGAGTAACCTTCCGTTTATCAGTTCGGAACATGGATATACTTTGCCGTAACCAAGTTCAGGACTGCATCTTGGAACAATCGTTTGTTCCCAGTAGGAGAGGGGGAGGGGTTTGCTATGGTGAGGAAAGAAGGAGTTTGGGGTGGAGGTGCGCGAGTCGCCTTCATCTTGTGCTTGTTTATATGAGTCACTCTAACTGCGGTTAGGTCCATTTTTTGATATTTTCTGATTTTTGTATATTTTGATGATATAAATAATATTTTTCTTAGTTATTAAAGGATTTACTCGTCAGACAGCCCTTTTTTATAGCTTCTGAATATATTGTATAATAATTTCAGAAGTCATTGTGAATAAGTTCACCTTTTATCAATAATTTTTTATATAAACTTCGAAATAAAAATTAAATTCTTCTTTCAATATTTGTTGGTAATACTGAGTTAATAATTCATTGTAACTGTAACTGATGCTTCTGCTTTTTTAAGGCAACCACAGCGATGGTGATGTTAGCCTAGTTATCTACAGGTGACCAACCTAGTCTAACCATGGTAGGGGGATCAAGTTTTTCATTTTGCAGGACCGCCACTTAATTTCATTGCTCCCAAGCAGGATTCGTACCGGCGCCGTCCGCAGATCTCAGAAAGATGTAACTTGGCCTAACCATCTGAACTACAGACCACCTAAATTTTTTTTGATAAATGTAAAAACTCTGACTATTAAAATAATATAAATGACCGAAAATTGGTAGAAAACGCAGGAGGAATCTTCGGAAATGGTCTCGAAATGCTGAAAAACTAAAAATGATACAAGGTAAATAATATCAAAATAAAAATAAAAGAAAAATTTCCGCAAAGAAATTTGATAATAAAACTTGAATTTTAGAAAATATAATTCAACCAATATTATATCATAATAGAAGAACAATGTCAAAAGAAACAAAAAAAGACATCATGAGTTTATTTTAAAGGACTTTTAAAGGACATTAAGAACAACACGTGTAGATCAAGATTTACATTTAAATAACTCGGAAGAAGATGTTTGTTAAGATGAATAAACATAAAACATATGCCAACAAATGTTATTGTATTATTTTTACATAAATTTCTTATTTTTTCAGCTGCCAATAGATATAAGGCCTAAAATCCTGTATGCATCTTGTTTTTTGCAGAGCTTACACTTGGAAAAAAATGCTTTATATACTTTTCTGATCAAATAAATAAACCAAAAATTTAAGAAATTAATGTATCAAAAAATATTTTCTCAATTTTTGTTTTCTGGACTTAACCGCATTGGCGTCTGAACGACTCATGTATATGTGGAAGACTAATTCGACAGAACTCACTCCACAGTCCGAGTCTCAGTAAATAAACTATTTTCTAATTTTTTTAAAAATATCTTTATTGAAATTTACAACTGTATATTATATAATACATTCAATAAATTTGTTCTCATTTAAAATGGAGTGTTACAGGCGTGTAGAGAAACTACCCATTGGTAGCACTCTAATGTCATTTCACAGTAGCAGGTCTCGTGGCCATCTTCTTTTCAGGTGCCTCAGAGGATTGTCAGGACTGGAAGAGGATGCAAGATTAGAAACTAGGGGGTTAGAGTGGTTAGGGAGTCTATAATGGAAGATGCAATATCTGGTTCGGGCTAGATCGGTTACATTGGATACATTAAGGTCTTGATGTACGATTTTATTTGTGACAAAGTAAGGAGTATTGAGCATTTTACGAAGGATTTTAGAATGTAAGGATTGGATACGAGAAGAATTCGAAGGTTTAGTGGAGCCTCAAAGCTCAACTCCATATGTCCAGATTGGCCTTATTACAGTCATATAGATCAGTCTTTTGTACAAAGACTGGAGTTTGTTGGAAGTTTAGACCGTTTGTCTAGTAACTAATAGTCGAAATCGACGTGCAGTTTCCTGTCTTTTCAGTCTTGTGTGAGAATTCCAGGTTAATCGTTTGTCCAAATGTAGTCCAAGGTAGTGGTAATTTTCTAAAATTAAATTGTAAATAAAAAATGCCGCATTAAATGCAAAACAGATAAAAACTTATTAGTAACAATTAATCTTGATTTTTAAAAATTGATTTGTATAAAGTATTGTTTACCCTTTAAGTAATGTTTATTTTTGTATTAGTTCATTTCATTTCCTTTTGGTTTGTTATAACAATATAACACTAAATTGTACATACGGCAAGTGAAAGTAGTGAGATGGGCGCATATTTTAACAATATGGCACATATTTTTTTAACATTACAGTAGCATTAAAACAATTAGAAAGAATGAAACATTAATTATCTGGATTATTTATTTATTGAATTGCGTCTTTCTAGAGATTTCTTTGTTAACTTATATTTGCATAGCGTCTACAATGAAATAAAAAATGACCTATGACATAAATTTTACGTCAAATAAACGAACACCTTCCTGCTTACGGTGTTTGAATTTATAATTTGTCACTAACAGTGAATTGTAATATTTACAGATAATTGATATTCAGATGGATGCAGAAAATGTTTAAATAGCTCTAACGTTGATTACTGAATGTTTCCTCCAACAATTATTTAAATCTTGTACTTACTCTCTTGATCTATATTATTATATTATATTATATCTGTATTATTATACTATACTTATCTTAGCACTTAAACAATTTGATGTTATTCCAAATTTTCAGTACGGTTTTGAACAGCATCACTCCACGATTCAAAAATGTTACCGAGGAGAAGATGGTTAGGGTGCGGTCAGAGAATAACACAAATAAGTGTAAAAACAAATTTAATAGTGCCAACGTTTCAGCCAGAATTTGTAGCCTTCATCAGGGCTAAGGGCAAAAAACAAGATAACAACAAGTGAATATAATAATATGTAGAATGATTAATGTAAATAATTTTCAGAATGAAAATTAATAAAAATTAAGTAATGAAAGAAGTAGAAAATAAAACGTATATATAGGTAATTAAATCAGTAAGTAAAATAACATAATTAAGGAAATAAAAATATAAATTTATATAATGCAAAATAAAAAAAAGAAATATGAGTATTTTAATTTAATAATTAAATGTATGGGAAAAAAGGAGAAAAAGAAAATATGTGTAATTAATGAAATATGTATGTATAATTCTAGAATAAAGAAACAAAATATAAAGTTAAGTAAGACAAAAGAAGTAATTAGAAAATATGAAAATAAAAATATATATGATGGTCAAAACTAATAACGTGGCTAGGGAAAATAAGAAAAGAATAGAGAAGGAGAAGTGGGTAAAATAAAGATAAGAAAAAGCACTGCGGCGCGTGCGGTAAGAATCTGAGTTTAAAAGTTGGCAATATTAAATAAGTTTTTAACTTATTTATGTTATTCTCTGATCGCATCCTCTTCTAATATATAAATCAAATATGTTACCGATTAATGGATTTTATTTACTTACAATTAATTTCCTACACGGTTCAAATTTCTGTATCGGTATGATAACTCAAAACCTTAATGTACCAACATCAAAATTCCTGTACTGAATATAAAAATAAAGGACAAAAAGAAACAAAAACTGACCTAGCAAAACATTGCCTAGAACTTAAAAATAAATTTGATTTTGAGAACCCACTTATATTACGTAAATAAGGCACAGAACAACCACGAGGCACT
>NW_027109908.1:253512-258856 GCF_000696795.3 Halyomorpha halys
ATATAGTGTTGAACATTTTAAAAAGGATACCAAAGAACTCAATAATTTTTTTCCCCGAAACAATTAGTATTTTACTAATTCCTACCTAACTCAGCTATTTCCAATAGAATGGGGAATAGTGCATCTAAGATGAGTTTTCCTGTAGATAAGAGCTGCTAATGCCATCTAAAATTATATACAAATCTATACATAAAATAATTTTTATTTTCAAAAACATTATTTTTTATAATATAAAATAAACCTTCCTACAAATAGAAAGGTTGATTTTGATGAATAGTAATGCACATAAAAATTGTGCTCACCAAGTACAGTCCTAAGGTTTTGCCGTTAGGTCTGTAATCGAAAATCTTGAAGTTAGTTTGTAGACTGGTATTAATTGTGAAAGAAAACTGTGAAAAAAAATGTTATCTTTCTATTATATTATGTCATGTAAATATATGTAATTTATATATGTCCGATCACGGATTGATCAGTATCCTGTGTAATGTAGGAACCCGATGTATTTGGGCAGCATGAATGAATAAAGTATTTCTTTCTCACTTGTAAAAACGTCAACGACTAGAACCAATGTTGCTATCATGAAGTTAGTGATGAAATTAAATGCCCATGGAGAGGGGACAAAAGAATGACTAAGCCAGAAGTAGGGAGAGGTTACTTTTCAGGTAATAGAACCTGGGCAGTATATGTTACGGCCCCGGTAGTCGACGTGTTCACAGATGTTAGGGGCTTCATTAGATCGGAGCCCATAGTTCTCTGGAAGTTCTACATTCATCTGAACTGATTACTATTGATTCATACAATCAAATAGCTTATATATTCCTTCTTCTAGAACCATCTACTTGGGCTGTCTGTAGCTGAGTGATTTGAGGCGTTGGTTTCCACAACCTGGGAACTTGCAGTGGCGTCGGTTCTATTATGGCCTTAGAACCTTTAGTTAGAATCTTGGTGGAGTACAATGGAAGGCGGGTCGGTTCCTTTCGTAGGCGTGGCGTCTGGTACGTCATATTTGAGAGTTGCTGACGCACCCCGTAAGTCACAAATGGCTAGACTGGGGGATTAAAAAAAATAAAAAGTTGAAAGTTACTCAAAGCGTGCTCACATTTTTTTGTAAAATTTTTTTTAAATTACTATTAACTATGAGTCAATTTTTTGTTTTAAACTTTAAACTGTTTTAGGAAGCCCCCTCAAACATATTAAATGGCAACTCAAAATGTTAGTGGGAGACAAAAGAGGTATCACATGTACCCACTTAACAAGAGAACAGGTATGATATGGGTTAGATTAAACCATGAATGAGTGAACACAAGATATCTAGGGTAATTAAATTTTTCTGTTAGTCAACTATCACTCAGGATGAGTGAATAATGTAATCAACACAACCAGGCAGATAACAGAGACAGAATGAGAGAACTGAATACAACACAAGAGCTAATCTTCAAGATCCACGGAAGCTTAACATCACAAGTCGACCACTAAGTAATTGTTATCTCATTCATTAATCTATATGATTCCTTGTAATCAACAATTAAAATTAATTACTAACACAACTAAACCAAATTGTAACTACCTTTGGTAAAACATATATTATCAATTGTAAGAATTATACAATAATAGAGGCATATCACTATTTCACCATTTCTAATTAAATCTTAAATACAGTCCACTCCAGTAAAAATCCAGAACCAGTTATTTTATAAAAATCAATCACTGCAGATTTTTATTAATATCAGACTGCGGTGATTGAACATTCAAGATTATAAAAAATAATGTTTACTGGTTTTTCTTCTTTAATTATTTTTTTAACTAACAACTTTCTTCATTATATCAGAAACAATTATTTATTTGTATCAAACATTTTAGAATAGTAAACATATTTTCGGATCCTTAATATTCACATTGAAATGAGTCTGAACAGAAAGGAGAAAGAAGCATGAATTTCTTGAGAATGGCTTGATGTATTTTCATTATAGATATACCAAATTAT
Source organism: Halyomorpha halys (assembly GCF_000696795.3). Lineage (NCBI taxonomy): Eukaryota > Metazoa > Arthropoda > Insecta > Hemiptera > Pentatomidae > Halyomorpha > Halyomorpha halys. The sequence continues at coordinate 255,497 of NW_027109908.1, forward strand.
TGGATAACATTTACTGCAACTTCTTTTCTCTTCATTTGAGATTAAGTGAACGGTTTTAAAGATAATTACATCAATAGGCAAAATTCCAATTAACTTCAACGTAAAGTTGCCTTCAAGAGGAATGGCCTAATTCAAAATGAAGTGATAAAGGCATGTTAAGAAAATATCCATTGGTAGCACTCTTATTGTATTTCTACACTAGAAGGTCTCGAGGCCATCTTCTTTACAGGCGCCTCGGAGGATTGTCAGGAATTGGAAAAACAAGTTTAGAAACTTGAGGGTTTTGATGGTTAGGGAGTTTATAATTGAAAGATTGATATCTGGTTCGACCTCGATCGGTTACATATAGAACATTAAGGTCTTTGTGGATGATTTTATTTGTGCAAAGTAAGGAGCATTGAGAATTTTATGAAGAGTTTTTGGATTGTAAGGATTGGATACGAGAGGAATTCGAAGGTTTACTGTTGCCCTAAACCTCAACTCCACATGTCCAGACAGACCTTATAATTGTCATATAGATCAGTCTTTTGTAATGGATTGGAAGTTTTGACCAGTTGTCTTGTAAGTGCTGTAATAGTCAAAATCAACGTCCCAGTTTCCTGTCTTTTCAGTCTTGTGTGAGAATTCCAGGTTAGTCTTTTTTCCTGATTTAGTCCAAGGTAGCGAATCTGTTCTAAAGGGGTAGACTCATGATTTAAAAAAAGAAATGCAGGAGGTGACCAGGTGTGCAAAATGCTCAAATGATCAAAAATAGATGTCACATAGGAGTGTACTGGTGAGGGAAATACTCAGTTTTACCATTACACTTATCCGTTAAATACACTTAAACTGAATTGAGTATAGGTGGAGTGGTAAAAGAGGGAACAACATAAACAAGCAGTTATAATGTCAAAGGATTGTAGACAAAAATTTAAACAAAACTGATGAAATACTAGGAAAATGTTGACATTTATTTTTCAATATGAGCAAAATACTCAAGGCAACACCTCTCCCGGTTATGGGAATTTTGTTCTAGATTAAAATTATTTTTTCAATTAAAGCACAAATCTCTTTGATCCTTTACTCTCAAATTTACTTATAATTCTCCAAGATTTTGGCTCTTCTTACCAAAGAAATAACCTTATAATTGATTTGTCACATTAAATAAAATTAGTTTTTTTCATTGCAGGCTAATTTATTATGTAAATAATACATTTTTATACTTGTATTGCATCAATATTAATCATATAACAATTTTCTTTTTTACACAAAAACCTACCGGGTACAGGTAGTAATTTTTGTAATAAGTATGAATTTGTGTAAGGAAGAAAATTGTTAAAGAATTAATATTGATACAATATAAGTATAAAAATTTATTATCAACATGGGCAATTTGCCTGTAATGGAAAAAAAATTAATTAATGTGACAAATCAATTATATGCTTGTCTCCTTGATTGTGGCCTGAGGGCCGAAACATTAGAGAATTTTTTTTAATTTTGATTTAATATCAGATCGGCCTGGTGGGCTTTTTTTTAAACCAGAGAAAATTACTCCATGGGCGATGTTATATATATTTCTAAGCCTGTAGTGTTCTATTAGTCTCATACAAAAGACACCCCTAACTATAAACAACATAATTAAAAAATAAGATAAAATAAATAGATAAAAACAATAATTCTTAATAAGAGAGAAAAGTAAAGTTAATAACAAAAATATCAACATTCATTGACCTAACAAAACAAAGAATTGTCCTCTAATAGGAAAAAAAGAACAGGATGTCCTGCAGAAGCTTGGGCTTTGGTGTTCGGTTTCCCAATTTGCTCGTTTAACTGGGAGTGGAACTTCATTAACCTTTTTTTTTATAAAATCATTTATTGACTCCATTTGTAATTCCCAATTCAATTGGCTATTTTTACAAACCAAGGAGCATCCACTGCAATTCTTAGGACTTTATTTTGAAAAGATTGTAATTTTTTCCATTTTGTAAAGGATGCCGCTCCCTAAACTTCAAAGCCATACATCAGCAGCTATAAAAATATCTGTTTATGGTTTTAATTTGGGTTTTCTATTTAGGATAGGTATAACATTGCGTAGGTTTGAGTTAGTTTGATGTTGATATTGTGGTTCAAGATAAGGCGGCGATCGAGGTGAATTCCCAGGTATCTTACTGTTACACTGGCAGGATTCCATTTTACATTTTTACCTTTGAAGATCAGTTCTGGTGAGTCTGTTGGGCGTCTGAGAGTAAAAACTCTAAAGTTGCTTATTATACAAAAATAATTATTTCAATAAGAAAAATCCATCTTCACAACCTTCATCCTGAATTTACTGTTTTATTTGAGTAAAAGCTTTTATGAAAGAAAAATCATAATTCATATTTCTTCACAGGTTTTGTAAAGGAAAATATTGGATTGTTTAAAAATAAAAATCAGTTTTTTTTTTTATATATATTTTTAGTTTGTTTATTTAACTATTTAAGAATAGTTTATTCTAAAAAACATCATAATTATTCCTCATCTAGGGCTGTTTATATACAGTAGGTTTTAGTAGAGATGAAGGAAAGACTTAGACATTAGATTGACACAATCCTAGCACTTTCAGGAGTGGAGATTGAGATCCACCACATGGACGTTGTTGTGGTTGGCCATACAAAGGTTGGAATGGTTGAGGTTGACCATAGCTTGGTTGGAATGGCTGAGGTTGACCATAGATAGGTTGGAATGTCTGGGGTTTCGGGAGAGCTGGGAAGAAGTCAGAATTTAACGGATTTTGTTGAAAAGGGTATGGGGAATACTGTGGTGGGGAAGGTTTCTGCTCATTAACAGTAATATAAATATTTTGATTGCAGGGTTTGGAGGAAGGTTTTGATGGTGGGTAGGGAATAACAACATTTTGTGGAGATTCTCCGTCTCCACCAGGAATGGATACGACAATTTCTGTCGGGTTAGATGATTCTTTAGGCACCGGTACAATGACCACTTTAGGACTGCCTGCACATTGAGTAGGAGGTACTTGTACTATTATGTCTTTTTGGTTTGTACCAGCTTCTGGGTATTTGATTGATACCTTGCCAGGTTGATAACTACCCTTAGGAAGAGGGAATGGAATGGCAATTTGCTGTGGAGATGAGGATTCATCATCTGGAGGCAAAGCAACAATAATGTCTTGAGGTTTTGAGCTGTCAGCCCCAGGTGGTATAGGTATTGTTATCTTTTGACAACTTTCTTGGCTATTAACTGATTTAATTGTAATTGTGATCACTTGTGGGTATTGGCCTGGAGATGGGTATGTTACAATTATAATTTTTGATTTTGATGGCCTTTGTTTTGGTATGTCAATCACAACAGGTTCTAGTGGTTTTGATGGCCTTGGTTTTGGTA
>NW_027109908.1:259562-262600 GCF_000696795.3 Halyomorpha halys
TCTTTTGAATCTTCTTCTGAGGACTTGGGCCCCTCTGTGCTGGATGGTTCCTCAATGACAACGGGTTCTGTAAATAAAATATGAGAGCATTATTAAACTTGAAGATTTGATGAACATCAGTCTGCATAGTTGAAACATCATAAATATTTTTTTTAAAAATTTAAATTAAAATAAAAATATATTAGGATTATGGATATATTTCCAAAATAACTTTATAATAATTAAAATAAACTCATTTAGAACAATTGCAATAAATGTGTAGCAGTATGTTGGAACACCAATAGATCAAGTCACTAGTGAAATTTATTTATAGACATTTTAAATTTCTATTTTATTTTAGTTAAGGTTTGTTACTATCTTTTGTTTGTTTTTGTTGTTTAAATAGTTAAAATTTGATTATTTTTTATACTAGTTGTCTAATCCTCAGTCAATCTATCAAAAATAGAAACAGTTGTTCAATATATAAATCAATTCATCAAGTTTTCAATTGTGCTCATGTGATAAATTACAAATAAGACTATTGTTTTTTCTTATTTCGTTAAATATACTTTTTATTACTGCTACTGAAGTTTCTGGCTGTTTTAAAACATGCTAAAAATGAAAACAAAATTAAGTTTTTTTTAAAATTTGAAAATGGCACCCCATCCTGCCAATGTCTATGTAATAATCACTAAATTTTGCAATGAAATCTATTTGAATAGAATGAAGTGAACCAGTAATTCCTTAAAATATATTTATGCAGTAAAATTACAATAAAATAATAATATATTAGCTAATCAGATAGATATTTTGAATACGTTTAAGAAACACTTTGAAAGTATTCTGCATATGGGAAACAATTGTCAATCTCCTCTCACCGAATACCAGAATGCTGAACCGTGGATAGAAGAACTGAGTCTGGAGGAAGTGGAAATGGCTATTGCAAAATTAAAACCTTATAAAGCAGCGGAAATTGACAATATTCCTGGTAGGCATGTGGTGAAACCGGAGTTTCTAAAATACACCTTTTGGTAAAAAAGATCTGGGAAATTGAGGAGATGCCTGAGGAATAGAAGGAGTCTACTTATTCCTGTTCATAAAAAGGGCCCGACCACAGATTGTAATAACTATCAAGGAATCTCACTCTTTCCTGTATGTTATAAAATATTTACGCTAATCTTAACCATTCAATTCACGGAATATGTTGAAGAAATTATTGGAGGCTACCAATGTGGTTTTAGACGAAATCGTTTAAATATTGATCAAATTGTTTCATTACGGCAAATCTTGCAGAAAAAATTGGAATACAACGGAGTAGTTCATCAGCTTTATATAGATTTCCTAAACGCGTACAATTATATTGACTACCAGAAGCTGTATTATATTCTGATTGAACAGGGAATACCAAAGAAGTTGGTAAATCTTGTACGGATGTGCATGGCTGAAACGTTTAATAATCTACGCATTGGTAATCATTATTCTGAGAAATTCCAGTTCTGGTCGGGTTTAAAACAAGGTGATTCTTTATCACCTATCTTATTTAATCTACTACTAGATACATCATTAAAAGTGTGATGATTACCGAAAAGGGTTTAACTTTGGGTGGAGGGCCACCCATATCTCAGTGGTTAAGACACATTCTTAACAATTTGATGTCTATCGGTGGTGCCGGTTCAAATCCGGCCTTGGACGTTGACTTTTTTCATTGAGTGGTGGTCCCACAAAATGAAGAACTTTGACTCCCAACCATGGTTAGGCATTATAGGATTCCAATGGAAGTCTTGGCCGGAAAAAAAAAAAAAAAAACTTTGGGTGGTAGAATACTGGTGCTTGGGTGTGCCTGATGATTTGGTATTATTGGGTGAGGACAAAGAAACTATAGAACTAAATACAACCACGTTAATAAACTCCAGTAAGGAACTAGATCTTGAAATAAATACGGATACAACAACATACCTGGTTAGCAGTAGAAATGCGAGCAGTTTCGGTGATATAGGAGGAAATACGTTTGAACAGGTTGATAAGTTTAAGTATTTAGGTTCTATGGTAACTAGAAAAAACGAAATTGATGAGAAAATAAAAGCAAGGTTGAAAGCGGGAAATGATTGTTATTTTTCAATTGCGAAACTGCTTAGCTCGTGCCTTGTCTCGAAAAACTTAAAAATTAGAATTTACAAAACTATTATCCTTCTCACTGTTCTTTATGGATGTAAGACGTGGCCTCTTACACTAAGGGATGAACAGCGTCTTAAGATTTTCGAAAATAAAGTATTACACAAAATATTCAGACCGAAAAAGGATGAATTAACGGGAGAATTTAGAAGATTATACAACGCTGAATTAAGGGACCTATACCCGGTAAATATAATTCAAGTTATAGCATTGCGACGTATAAGATGGGGTGTCTAAGGTTGTAGGGCTTAGTAACGAGTGGATTCCTAAACTGTTAATAAACACTGAACCAACGGATAAATGTTGAGGGGTAGACCGAAAAGTAGATGGGAGGATTGCGTTAAAACTGATTTAGTGGAATTAGTATAGGAGGGGCATCACTGGAAGGATGTATGCAGTGAGCGTTTGGTGGTTTCGGGATGAAACCTTCGGGTTCGTTAGGCCTTCATTATATATAGTAAAATTACATTATAAGTAAAAAAAAAATTATGAACTATTAAATATGCGGTCAAATTGGGAAATATTATTAGTCACTTTTTCCCTAAACAATAGTTTTTTTACATTCTGGAGATTGCTGATGTTATAGTAGCAAAATTTTTGTGACGGCAGTGGGAAATTGTAAATGGTAATTAAAATTCACTAAACCTAATTAATTTTTTTTTTAATTTCACAATCTTGAAGAGATGTAAAAGTGACATAATATTTTTGCCATCTGGTCACAAAAATTAATCAATTAATTATAATATTTATGTTACCTGGGGTTGTTTTAGGTGCGACTGTAGTCACTGGTGTTGATGATGGTTCAGCTGTAAAAAAAAGGAAGAAAATAAACATACATAGGTATATTAAAATTCAAGATATTCCATCTATATATTTATATCAATATA